>NC_056735.1:636249930-636439930 GCF_019279795.1 Protopterus annectens | reverse complement strand
AACAATAGGAAACATTATACCTTCCCTGTTGGGGATGTATAGGAACAATGAATGGAAGTCTGTTTAATTTAACTTCAAGTTAATATGTAGTTGTGAATGATTTGTCTGAAAACATTATGTATCCTTGAATGGAAACATACTGTTTTGGGTGATTGCTTATTTAAGGATACTCTAGGACGTGCATTTGCAAGCACCACATGCAGTGTGACATTGGCCAACCTTATAACGCCAGATCTCCTATTCTTCAATAAAAGAATATTTGTGTGAATCAAGTTGTTCTTAAGAAAATGAGATAAAAAAAAAAACAGACAGTGTTACTTCCATCATAGGGCTGATAACCCCCACACTTCCCAAAAGAACTGCAAGCCACTTAAAACTGTATATGGCAGGAGGTGCAGAGGTTTGGCGGCCCCTTTGCTGGATGTGTGCAGTCATTTTTCATTGTCATTAAATAATGCCTGACACTTTTCAAATTTTTGCAGATGACATTGTGATCTATTGTGAGAGTAGGGAACAGGTGGAGGAGACCCTGGAGAGATGGAGATATGCTCTAGAGAAAAGAGGAATGAAGGTCAGCAGGACCAAGACAGAATATATGTGCGTGAATGAGAGGGAGGATAGAGGAATGGTGAGGATACAAGGAGTAGAGGTGGCGAAGGTGGATGAGTTTAAATACTTGGGATCAATAGTTCAGAGTAATGGTGAGTGTGTAAGAGAGGTGAAGAAGAGAGTACAGGCAGGATGAAGTGGGTGGAGAAGAGTGTCAGGAGTGATTTGTGATAGGCGAGTACCAGTAAGAGTGAAAGGGTAGGTCTACAAGAGGGTAGTGAGACCAGCTATGTTATATGGGTTGGAGACAGTGGCATTGACAAAAAGGCAGAAGTTAGAGCTGGATATGGCAGAGTTAAAGATGTTAAGATTTGCACTGGGTGTGACGAGGGTGGACAGGATTAGGAATAAGTGTATTAGAGGGTCAGCCCAGGTTGGAAGGTTTGGAGACAAAGCCAGAGAGACAAGATTATGTTGGTTTGGACATGTGCTGAGGAGGGATGCTGAGTATATTGGGAGAAAGGTGCTAAGGATGAAGCTACCAGGTAACAGGAAAAGAGGAAGGCCTAAGATAAGGTTTATGAATGTGGTGAGAGAGGAAATGCAGGTGGTTGCTGTGACAGAGCAAGATGCAGAGGACAGGAAGAAATGGAAACAGATGATCTGCTGTGGTGACCCCTAACAGGAACAGCTGAAAGAAGATTATGAACCTTATTAAAATATTTAATGTTAAATAAAATACAGAATTAAAATTACAATTAAAAAACATGCCAGACCCTTAACTGACAGGCTCATCGGGATGTCAGCCAAGTATGATCATGTGTCCCAAAGTAAGCAATTGACCCCTTTTGTTTATATTTATTATCCAGGCTGCTGGCTGTATAGGTCCAGTATTGATCAACCCACCTACATGGATGCCACAATAAAGCCAAGCAACATTGGAATGCCAAAGGGAAACAGGTGCAGGAATATAAAATGTTATTTAATTTCGGCAGGCTCTGGTGTAGGCTTGTACATACAGTCTGTGATGTTTATTGGTGGAGTGGTGACATTTAAATGCTGCATGTTATATATATATTTGTACTTGCATCTATGATATTTAATCATTTCTTAAATGGTAAATTACCTGATCCTTACAGACCTTTTGCAACTATGGCTTGAGGTACACAGCCACTGAAAAATGCAATATTATTGCAAAAGATATAGTCATGTGTCAGACAACGAGCCAACTACAAATATTTCAAATCAGACCACATAGCAAGATGTCCTAGCCACAGTTCTAATAAATCACTACACCACTGATCCCTTTACTCCTCATGAAAGACCTTGTAAATTCCATAATTAACCCCATTTCTCTCCCCTTCTCCATCTTCTTCCTCACTTTCCATCTTTTTTTTGCTTCTTTTTTCTTTATTTTAGTATTTAGGTTGAAGTTAGGAATATAGTCTATGTGTCAGATTACAGTTATGTATCACTGTTGGTACAAGCAAGGATCATAGAACCTTAAAGGCTCACCTTTCTCTATTTTGTATGTTTATATGAACATTTGGTATCTTTGTATCCATCTGGATTCAGAGCTTATGCAGCTGAAGCCATTCAAAATGATGCACTTGTTTGTAAGGGTATAGGATGGCAGTGCACTGAAGATTTTTTGTATACATGCTGGGAACCATCTTAACAATAACAGCAGCAGCAGAACAGTAGTGCTCTTTGGAAGGCACCATTAAAACGTGTGCTTACAGTGTTGTGTGCTGCGGCCATCCGTACAAGTGGGAGAAGTACAGACAGTGCCTGACATACCACCAGCTGACTGATCAACAGAGTATGCAATGGTTCCACGTTGATGGCGATATTGTGAGAGACCTAGTCTGACTGTGTTGCCCACAAGCATAATTGAGAGGCATGAGTGGTATGCCCATATTTTGGATTTAAAGGTATATGTAGCCTTAGCCATCCTAACTGCAGGGACCTTCTAGAAAGCTATAGGGTACAAATTAGAGATATGTGACTATGAATGATTATTATTTTTTTAAATACTTTGTCATTGATCATGTCCCCGTAAAGGTGATGGGAGGGCATGGGAACTTTATTTGCAAAAGAAAGAGTTAGTATGGCAACTAATTTTTAATGCCTATTTTTATCCTGGGTTGTATGGCTGCTGCAGTATGAAACCTATTTTAGCATTAAAAGCTTTGACTAGATAGGTAATATTTTAAGTAAGTGTCAACTACCTTTGGGGTTAAAACAAGTTATTTAAATAATAAGGTATATGGTCTTGCACTTGTCTTAGTTTTATATTTGAAATGTTTAAAAAAAGTTTTAAATAAAATGGTGGCTGGACCTTTAAGGCACTTCAGGGAGTAATGTAATGATCGCATCATTGTACTGGAGTCTTTTTAAACAGAACTGTTACTGTGACTGAAGAGTCTGAAGAAGTTCACATATGGTTTAAGTGAACAAAACCGCTTATTTTTATTGAAATAAAGTTTATCGAAGGACTGACTAGCTTTCCTGCTGAATGTCATTGCTTTCCAGACCTGTAGCAGTATTTTGAATTATTTTGTAGTTTGTGTCATGAAATTAGAAGTTTGTGACACATTGGAGATATCACAGGCATCGGCCTCACAAATCTTAATGTGATTCATCATAGTATGCAACAAAATGTTGAGGGACATATCTGGCTCCTCAGGATAGTAGAGGAGAGAACCAGTGCTGTGTTGGCCTTTTATAACATAGATAATTTCATTGAGCAATTGATAACTATAGGCTTTACCCTAATCTCTATCAAATTCCATCTTGGTCCAGAGGCCCTGAGATACATTTATAGGGAGCACCATCTTCTGCTTGAAATGACAGGTGAGGGATCACCTTCTTCTGCTTGAAATGGCAGGTAGTCTGTAATAACATGAGCATTATTTATAATGTGTCTGTATGCTTGCAAGGTAGTTGACATAATTTGTTCACTTGGCACACATCCATATAGTACCAACAGTGTCTGCAAGAGGCTTCTCGCAGATTCACCTAATTGGTAGGTGTACACACATGCTAGCTAAATAGGCATGAATAAAAAAGTACCCATGCATGCAGAAAACAGGCTACATATAATATGCAAATGTTACCTAATATGCCTTAGAACCCTAGCTGGTGACATTGATATCCAACACGTACAGCATTTAGGAATGGCCTATAATGCAGCCCATGCAATAATGTGAAACACAGTGATTTTTTTATTTGGACTACTGAAGAGTGAGACACCTTATGTATAGATGCCTCAATAAGTGAATTTTACCAGAGTCCAGAGTCCAGACATATGCAGCAAGATATCTTTAGCATATGCAATGCTGTGCAATATAGTATTGTTCAAACAAATCCATTTGAACAGATGAACTGCATGCCTGGCATTATTGACTGTCTATAATCTTAGCTGAATTACCAGGAAATCAAAAATTTTACAAAGTACAGGGCAAATTTATGAGGTAAAATTATGGATATTTTGTGAAATTTCAGACAGTTGAGATGTGTGATTTAAGTGCAGATTTTTTGGTAATCTCACTAAATAAACATTCTCGATGCATCAAATCTCAGCTAAAAAGAGAAGAAAAGGGGTGGCCAATCTGTGAAGGCTCAATAAATCATGATATTTTGTCATGTTTGCAAAGTAAAAGAGTTGGTTCAAAGACATCAGTAAGATGAGCCAGAGTGGGAGAAATAGTATTTTTAGCAGTGTTAATAATCTGTCTAATTTCTATCTAGTGTTCTAATTTCTTATTGGTATAATGTGCTTTATAACAATTCTCATAGTTCAATGGTGTCAAAAACCTGGATTGCACTGAGGAAGGTCAGCAGCTTTTTGGATATGCCAGCCATGATGTTGTAATGTAATACTCTTTCTGATTTATTTGGTTATCCATGCAGAGCAAATCTATATTTTTTCTTTTCATAAAAAGATAAAATTCAAGTGTTTATATTGTTACAGATAGAATTGAACAAGAGGAAAGCATATAATTGATTTAATACAATGAAACATTCCATGCACTGAAGTTCATCCCAGAAAGTACTCATCCTAAAATTAAGAACTGGTCTGGAAAAGGATTAGCCCTGGGATTCATGAAGCTTGCGCCAGGCGCATGCATAGCGTAGGCATTATAATGCCAAATATGGCCGCCGAGCGATTCAGGTACGATCCAATTCCACGTGCACTACCGGCGTACGACAGATCTGCGCAGCCCCCGGCGTAGGTATGCAAATCACCCCGTGTGCAGTGCTGCACCATGCAAATGAAGGCATATAGCGATTCATGAAGTGGTGCAGGCGTAGCATAAGCCCACAGAAATGTAAACCAAAAAACACGGTTTACATTTTCCCAAACATAACATCGGAGCTATGGAAGAGGGCCAGACCCAGGTATCACAACATGAACATATGCCAATGGCGAAATACACAGCCAATGGCATAGGAAAAGATGCATAACACGTAAATAACAACATTTAATGTCATGTCCACAGTAACGCACAGCAGAACCACAGGGCATGTGTGCGGAAGCTGTAACATAAAGAAATAATATAAAAATGTCATAAAATCGCAACGTAATAGAAACCAGGTTTACAGCATAACACACAATGGTAGGCATGGAACACCACAACCAAGTTGCAAGGGTTGCTAAGGGCTTGCGATAGTGTTTGGCGCGGTAACTATGAATTAGTAGTCAATGCCATGCAAATGAGGCAGTTAATACTGAATCGCAAATGTCCTGCCGGAGGAAGGTCGTACCATACGGCGCAGCAGTATAACACTGAGGAGTGGCTCAGAGGAGATACATGACATCAGCAGAGGGGTGTGCCACTGTAGCACTAAGCACATTGGAGCATTGCAAATCTGGCCTGTCCGTTGCTAAGCAAAGCTGCAGGATAGGGGTGGGGAGGAATTGTTTAGCTGAGAGCACACATGGTGGCCAAAAGCACATGTGTATGAGGATGAAAAGGTGCCCGAAACCCAGTAATCGGACGCACGTGCCACAAACAATAGCAGAAACAGGAAGGTCAGGGGAAGAAAAGGAAATGCGGAAGTAGGGTAATTGGAGTAGTAATGAGCAATCAACACCAATCAACCCACGAAGGCCAATAGACGGCAGCTGACAATTCCACTTGCAGAAACCTGCAAAACAGGATAGGGGAGGCATGTGAATGCAAAGAAAGGAGGGGAGGTATTGGAGTGCAAAGATAGGAGAGCTGACACAGCAGAGCAAAGCAAACCGACAGCAGCCCGGCAGTAACACACATAACGCAAGATACGCCAGGTCCAGGAAAGCACAAATGAAAGTAGGCTGCAGGATGCACGCCAGAAAATGGTAGGTGCAACATGCAGAAATGTAAAGGGAAGGTCAAGAGGTAATCCACGGCAGGCAAATGTAACTCAACACCAAAGGCACCACAATAGTAGTTCCGGCAGTAAAACACATAACTTAACCTGTAGCTACGAATGTACATACACACTCTATGACATCATCGGTGATCACAGCACAATAGTATAAAGTGTGAAAGCACCCAACACACACCTGTGTATTCCCAAACACCGCACCATAGGTGTAAACACATGGGGAACTTTTAAAATGTACATGTTGGGAGCTGCCATAGCTGTGATTCATCAGCATGTGTTAGAGACTGACGGTGTTGTGGAGGATGATGCCGACAACCACCGCAGGCCTTGGAGGAGAAGGAGAGTGTTCAGACCAAGGGTAACCTACCAGGGGCTACATGACCTGGAGATAGTAGAGCGTTACAGGGTGGACAGGGACATCTTACAGCAAATAGTGGAGCTGTGCCGGCCACGACTGAGAACCAGAAACAACAGAGGGGAACCCATACCAGTGAACACGAAGGTATGTGTAAGCCTGTGAATACTGGCCACAGGTACCTTTCAAAGGCCAACTGGAGATATAATGGGTATCTCACAGGCATCAGCATCCAGGGTACTACATCAGTTCCTGGATGCCATGTTACCACATGCCAATGAGCAGATATACTTCCCCAGAACTCAGGAGGAGTTGGCCAGCAATATGCGCCACTTCCACCGTGTGGCACAATACCCGGAGGTACTGGGTGCGATAGACTGCACGCACATACAAATCAAGTCACCACCCGGTGAGCAGGGTATGCACTACATAAACCGCAAGGGATTCCACTCCATCAACTGCCAGGTCATGTGCAATTCCCAGGGCATTATCATGGATGTGTGTGCTGGCAGCCCTGGAAGCTACCATGACTCCCATATCTGGCATGCTTCACAGCTGTATCAGGTATTTGTCAGGGGGGACATCCCACATGGCCATCTCATGGGGGATGCTGGCTATGCACTGGAGCCGTGGATGATGACTCCCATCAGAAATGCACACACACCCATGCAAGAACGCCATAATGAGGCACACGCACAAACCAGAATCATCATAGAGCGTGTGTTCGGGATGCTGAAATCATGGTTCCGGTGCTTGAATACATCTGGTGGAGCGTTGCAGTACTCTCCAGGCACTTGTGCCCACATCGTCATAGTATGTGCCATGCTACATAATATGATCCTGCGGAAGCAGCTGCAGCAGGGACAAAATGGTGAAGGCCCACATAGCCTACCGCAATTACCAAGGCCAGTACAGGCACAGAGGGATTCAGACCATGAACATACTGTGCCAGCCCCAGTAGGCAGACGGAGGCGTGCCCAATATGCCTACGCCTTGGCAAAGAGGGAACGTATAGCACATACTCTGACCGTGTAGGCCCCTACAGACTGACACCTCTCCACCTGCACACACAGTAAAATGGATGGCACACAAACATGACCACCTGTAAATTGTAATGTATAGGTGGCCCAATGTGTGACTCCTACATAGGCAGCCCTCAAACATTGCAAACACAACAGCCAGTGGAACACGGAATGCCAACACCTGAACAGTACATGAGACTTACAGCATATGGTGGTGCTGTGTGCCTGTCATGTTCCTCACCAGATATATATATATATATATATATATATATATATATATATAGATATATATAGATATATATATATATATATATATATATATATATATATATGTACACATATGCATATATATAATACAGATAGAAATGGCAATAGAGGGATATATGGTGATATAGATGAATTCAGCAATATCTGCAAATAGAATAGATAGTTCAACGACATTCATAACATCTTGGAGGTACAAATAAATAGGATACCGCCAACCATGGAATGTGTAACATACCGATATGCGTAACCACGAGGCTGAAAGACCGATAGAACACAGTACCGGAACAGTACATCCGCGAGTAATAGTATGATGATATGAAGGGACAGTTAGTCACCACTTCCGGTGTCACGGTCCACGTAGGTACTGTGTTCAACTGTGTCTGTGAGTGCCGTAGTCTGTGTAAGTGTGCATTGAGGGTGCCGTGTGCGTGTCTGTGTGACTGTAATGTCTGTGTGTGCCCACAACATGTGTATGTTGGTGCCAAGTCAGAGGCAGATCAGTATGGTAGGTGTGGGTATAGCTAGCCGTAGGCATACGGTTACTAACTGTACCACAGTAGGAGGGACATCCCCACCCTGGGCAGGTGTGTCCTGACATAAAACAGTACAAAGGGCAAATGTCCGAGATGGCAGGACATAAATATGTCCCATATATAATGTAACAGTCGTATTTAATAGTTATGCCTGTATGTAAGAAACCTATATGTTACATGCAATATGATAAGTAGCCAAAGTCACACAACAATAGGTATGTAGTGAGGATAAAAGTATGTGCTACCTGTGTACTGACCATGGCTATGTGTTGGCCTGTAAACACCGCTTTGTGTCCCGCAAGTGTCCAACAATGACCATATGAAAAGGTGGCAACCCATGGCAAACAGGCTCTTTTAACAACACAACCACAATGACTGCAAATATCTGGGATAGAAATACAAGGGATAGCTGTCACATACACATATCCCCTGATATATCGCTGCAATTACAGAGGTATACAAGTAGCAAGCTCACCTGCAGATGATATAGAAATCAATTAACAACGGCCCAACGTACAATCCCGTAACATAAGTCTATTAGCTGTTAGCTCCCCAATTAGGGACGGAGCCCACACACATATATACGGATTATGTAGAAATGCAAGGCCCACAAACCGTATATGTTACGTACAACCACCGACATCCCCCACACTAGAAACTAAAGCAATACAAACTGTAATAGCAGCACAAACATCCAGTCAGCCAATTACATCTGCAGAACCCTCAACATACCGTGTGAGACACAATTAAAGGCGACATGCAAAATTGCAGGTGCTGTATAATGGAACAAACAGCCATGCTACAGGTTTTGATTGCAATACTCTGTTATCAGACGTCGGGATGACAGGTACACCCACATGTTGAACCAAATACTCTACCTGTCACACACAATCCACGGGGGACATGAATCCAAACTATACCTGTCTCCGTGCATAGCAGTTGCAGTTACACATAACAAAACACAATACAGACCGTCTCCCCGAAGGTAGGGCAAATAGGCAACGCCCAGGTGGAGAATCCAATTATACCACACTGTCGCCGCGTAATTGGTGAATGGAGTAGCTGCACAGCTGATATGCAGGTAATTAGTCACTCAGGAACACCAATTGGTGGGAAGAATCCACATGTTTCAGGTATCGACGTATATAAGGATGACTTGCCAGACATTCAAACCGTATGCTCATACCGAATAACAGTTGAAACACTATGAGAAAGATAGAAACGAAACGCCGTAACGACAACAAGGTATGTAGAACGCCCAATATGTAAGGTTATGTATAGCATGATCTGTATTAATTAGTTTTACTGTATGTATAGCCTGGTTTGCATTAATTAAACGTGTCCGCAATGCATAAAGTGGGGAAAGGTATTTATGTAGTGATGTCTTGCTGAGCATACTAACGCTTGTAGAATCTGTGCGTCCAGCAGTGGGACACAAGGTACACAGCACAGACACCACAAGGGATGCTACATGAGGCCATTAAACAGAACAATGCCATACAACCCGCCGTCAGTGGTAGGGTATGTCCAACAAGGACGTGCCATAGCAGGGGATAGTATATGTTGATATACTGTCACAGCACGCATGTGTATGGGCATATAACGTTAATGACATATGTAAGGTGGTCCCGCTGAGCAAGTATGCTTTGCATTATGGGATACTATGTGACATATGTGTAATGTATAGTATTATAGGTAGATATGACAGATATTCTACACAGCATAACAGGCATATCATGCATACCACAGGTATGATCTTTTGGTATGTACAATAACAGGATACATATGGCCTGTAGGTATGGGACATAGTAATAGCATGATAGCTAATCTAAATGGAAGGGCTGCCAAGTAACCATGCACAAAGGACATGTAATAGCTGCACAGGTGCATAGTGGGATACTATGCAGTCTGGCAAGTCCATGTGTAAGCACAACTACAGTGTTCACACTAGTGGCACCTCTCCAGGGTAGTGTCCGGTGAAGAGCAGAGCCAGGTGTCACCTGCACCACTGCACAGTACAGCCACTGCAGTGATCCCAGGCCTACATGTGTCTCCCAACCACCAAGGGAGGTATCACATGAACAGTGCCACTGAGTGTCCCTGCGTGATGTACATAGGACTTATGTTCCACAGCATGGTGAGTGTCCGGTTTGGAATGTAACCCAGAAGCACATCCCACTCATTGTGGCGTGTGTGCACATATCCATGAGCATGTTGCTCACAGTGGCCTCTGCTTATGTTGCGTATGAGGAGTATATCCATCAATAATGTTGTGGACATGGGCAATGTCTGATCAGCAGAGGTCACCCCTGAGTATGTAGTATGCAAATGTGTGCAGATGTGGTGTCCATAGTGCAGCCGCATATTTAAACTGTTGGAGCTCAGTAAACATCATGGCATGTTAATGTTGTGGCATGTAAAGCTGTAGCTGTTGTGTAAGGTACACCCTAAATGGGGTGGTGTACCCTTGAATGTGTGTAGATGTCTTGAGTACAGAGATACAATGGGTGCCTATGTGCCAGTTACACACCCAGTACAGATAGGTGTGGCCATGTAGGAAGATATCCACGCCACAGTGGCAATACGGTAACCACAGGAGTGGGTGCGACATATGTGTGTCCTGCAAACATGTACAATGTGATATGTATGTAGGGGACTACCATCCATGTGATAGTCAGTGGGTGAATGGTGTAATGCAAAGGTGATGTGCATGCACCTTGTGTCATGCAGCTTGATGCCATGATAGTCATATTATGTATCTGTCACAGCGACACCCATATGGTCGGAGTCAGTATCAGCTGGTGGAGCAATCATGGCGCTTGGTATGTAGGGGTTCGAAAGCTAGGCAGGGAAAGTCCCCTGTGCCAGCCTGTTCCGCAGGGAAGCATATACTGAACATGAGGGGCCCTATGACTGAGGACCGTGGTATGCCAAATGTACCTGACATGAAGTAGGTACTATGGTATGCTGGCCTCACTGTGTGTCCTGTCCATGAGCCACATAGCATAACATCCTGAGACACAGGGTATGATGTGCAGGTGGATGTGTATGTTGTCAATACCAGAATGGGGAATGGTGCTGAAAGGCAATGAGAGGACAATGTAGGATGTGTGGACTCCCGTACCATCAGCAACTGCCCTGGTAACTGTATGAAAGGAGTCCACCATGTGTAGGGGCCATGCTCTGGACTTAAAAAGCCCAACTCGTGTGGCAGCAGAGGACGGGAGCCCAACAATGTCTCTGAGAATGACGTCCTTGATGATGTGCCCCATAGCCATGCAGAACAGTCCAGTCAGGTGTGTAGGACTATAGTCCCACTCGTGCAATGCGGTGCCACCTGTGTGTAGTGTGATAAATGCTGCTGTTTGCCATTCAGGGGCTACAATGTCTGAAACAAGGCTATTACTGAATATGGTGGCCTAGTGGGGAGACATGTAATTCAGAGGTTGGTGGACATCACAGCCTGGGACTTTGGAAGGTGACATGGGGCCAGTGTCCCAGGACATATAGAGTGTAGGTCAGTACTGTGTAGGTGTGACCACAGGGACACCACAATGTTCATGTATGGATTGCGGCCCTGTAGTGAGTGAGAAGGTGTACTGTCAGCATTGAATCCATCCTCCAGCATGTTGCCAACAATACCTGGGTCTGCAATGTTCCTGAGTGACTGTTGTATGTGACAGCAGATGTGGGTGTTGCCATCGAATACTGACATACCACCATAATGCCTGGTGGTACACCCCGGAATGTGTGGCAGTCATGTTTACATAGCTAGTCTTGGAGTATGTGATGAGGGACCCTGTGGCCCCACCATGGCTGACCAGTGCGCCACACCACACATGGGAATGTACACCACTGTGCAACAGCCTACACCTGTTGTTGTACATTATATGTCCGTGGGACATGACCACCAGAGTGGTGTCTGTTATCTGGTGTGTACCATCATGGCTCTGTGTGGAATAGCATGATCCATGCAGTTGTGTACATGATAATTAAGTGCACTGGGATATGTGTCAGCATTTGTATGTGCATTGTCCATCTGCACGGGTGTCATGATTTTAACAACTGCTGTCAGCAGACGTGTGTAGTAGGTGTTGTAGTACACATGTACTGTGTATGCTGTGATGGGTGTGTTGCCGGGATGTGGCTAACAAGGTAGATTAGCATATGTTCGGAATCCACCAATGAGGGGATAACCCCAGGTGTGTAACACCAGTCACATGGTGGTAGTGTTCATGCCAAGGGTAATGTAGGTCTTGGAGGTGGTGTGTATGGGTTGATCCAGCAGAGCGGAGGGTATGACTCATGGATGTTTCGGTACATGAGTGGCTATCCCAGTGATGTGTGGGGTAGTGTCAGTCACACATCAGTAGTAGCTGAGGCTCACTGTCCACTATACCACCATAGAAGGTATGTTACCCGTGGGGTATGATGTTGACTCTGTCGCTTGTTACAATGTGTATAGCGGTCCTGGACACAGTTAGTTGCACATGGAGCACCTCTGATGCATTGTGCTAAGCAACTTGCCATGATGCGTGCAAAACATAGTGGGATATGGGAACCCCTCAGCTGTGGGTGTGCCGGTCCAGGTATGTGCCTGAAAGGTATGGTCTGTCTATAACCTGTCATTGCAGGTGTGCTCTAAAGAGCCTAGAGGCAGGTCCCAGTCACTGCAGAGATGGTTGAGTGGTGCATTATAAGGTGTGCCTTGCCTGCGTGCGTCACAGAGGAAGATGCAAGCAATGTGTCACATGACCCCATGTCGCATGCCAGTTACCGCCCTGCCGGTGACAGTTATTGGAAACTGTGCAAGACAGGCAGTATAGAAGCAGCAAGAGCCTTACATGTGAGCTGTACTCCCAGGGCCGACAGGTGCAAGTCATCTATGCCACAGCATTGTGTTTGACCAGGACAGTCATAGCGGACAGATACCACATGCCTGTGGAATGACAATAGGAGCATAGTCAACTGTTGAAGTGACACAGTCGATCATTGTACAGTGGTATCGTGTCCGGACGAATGCAAAATGCTCCCCAGGGCTATGCCCACACCCTCAGGGCTATAAGACTGGTGAACTATTGCATGTCCCTGCACACGTAGTCTGTGAAGTGGCATCACAGGGCAGTGACACTAACATGGCGAATGACAGACATATCGTACCTGGTGAGGTGTGGCATGGGTGCATAGGTTATGTTGCAGAAGCAGTTACCCGACAGCAAGATGTAAGCAACTAACGCCTTGTGTAGCCTGCTGTGTGGAACTGCAGTGTGACACCCTACAGAGTCAGCTATGACTGGTGTGTTGTGAACGTTATAACTCACTATTGGCTGTATGTGGTGGGCACACATGAGTCTGTGGGCTATAAGCTGGTGATGTTGTCTTCCATGATGGGGGCTACCTCTGGTGCCTACAGTGAGTATGGAGACGTACTGCACAAGTCATCCTCGTAGGTGTGGCCAGTGGTGTAGATCATGTGAGACTATGTGATGGGTGGGGTGTGTTGCGAATGTTACACATCCCCAAATGACTGTCAGGTGCAGTCAGGGTTGGCGACAGCATTACCCCCAGCCATAGCTGTCAGCCTCCTGTCCCCAAAATGAGGAACATTAGCCCTCATACCGTGTGACAAATGGGCGAAACATGGAACACTTACAACTGGCTTACTAACAGTGTCAACTAGGAAGGGCATATGATGGCTAAAATAGGCTGGTCTTACGTATAAAACAGCTATTCCAATGAATTAATATGATTCTCATCTATTTAGCCATGGCTAGCAGGTAAACTATGTACAACAATGAATGTGTGACAGACCCTTCCAATGTGGAACCTTGAGGAACATGCACCTTTTAGAACCCCAAATGAGGTCGTTCCTGTAATGAGGTACACCTGAGAGCTATGGGCCCAGCACGGCTGCAGACGTGCATCCCCCACAGGCTGTAGTGCCGTATGTTGGTAGGTGAGCATTGAATGTGTACATGAGACAATTGCTCTATTGCCACATGTACGACATATCCCTCATATAGAGAGGCAGTAGCACTGGTACGTGACAGTTGGACATGCCTGTATATACAACCATGTCCCACAGGATATGTGCGTTACGTGTGTACAATAGCTGTCGTACCTTAAGCAAGCTGGGAAGTGTAGGACAGCCAGTGTACCTGTGGGAAATGGTGTGGAATGGGCGCTATAGTAATCAGTAGCTCATGACATGCTCACATGTTCTGAACAAGTGCCTAGCATGACCATACAATACAGATAGGGTGTTGGATAATATCAACCCACAAGTGGTGATGACAGTCATTTAGGGTGGCACCGCACTATAACCCTGCTGAGTATGGTGTGCATGTCCATGAACCATTAGCACTGTAGATGTTAGCAGTACAGATGTACAAGATAGCACGGATATTTGATTACAAATACCTTTGCATGTCACAGGAGTGTTCCACCAGTGGCCTGTTGACAGACTCACAACTACAAAAGGTGCAAGAGTGACATGTGCACAGCACATCAGTGCCAGATACAGTAGAACAGGATTAATGTGTTGTACCCCACCCTCATTGTAGCCCATACCACATAGACAAATGTTAGGCATCTGTGTATGTAAGGCTGTGAATGGCTGTGAATGGCCATGACCTATCAGTTTAGCTGTGTCAGTGTTGTGAACAACATACAGAATGGGCTGTGTGCGTGAGGTGTGTGACATATGTGCACAGTCTGATGGATGATACCAGCAGTGTCACCGCTAGGTGAACATCCCTGTACCCATAAACTACTACCTAGGCTGTGGTCAACATTATGGACACTGTGTAAGGGATGGTGCTGTGCAGTGCACCCCCCGACATGGTGACGTCTCCAGGCCCCTTAGGTAGTCATATGAGGTACCCATGTCATGTCAGGGTGCCATCCATGAGTACGAAGATCACTGGCCAGGCATATACAGCACTGTGGTGACCAATATTGGACCACATACCACCTGTAAGGGGTAATGGCTATGCATGGATGTGCGATACCAGCCTTCACAATCCACACCTCCACTATGCAGCATGCTGTCTACCTTGCAGAAGGACATTTGCTACACCATGATGATGGACATGCTACATGTCCATATCCTGATCTATATGACATATGTCATGGACAGCCACCGTCCTAATACTAGGATTGCCACAGGCTGGACAGATCCCTGTGCCATATATGTGACATACTCCCACCATACCATGCAACCCTGTCCATCAAAGCTGCACATGTCATCCCAGTCATACATGGTATGATGGCCACATGGTAGATGTACTATCAACTGACTGGATCAGTAATGTGGCACTGATGCAGCTTGCGGTAGCACAATAGCCGTCTGTAACAGCATGGAAACTGTGCCCGCACATGCTATGGTTGATGACCATCCCTGCAAATGTCGTCTGACTATCCATTGTCCCATGTCTATCACATGTGTAATACAGGCGATCCGTGTCAGGATGTTGAACAGTTGTACAGTGCTGTGTAGATGTATATGGCAAAACACATGCATGTACAGGTGTCCATGCGTATGTGTGCATTGTCACTGCTCAAGTCCATTACGGCTGTGTCTGTGTTGATATGTGACATATACACAGCATCCAGGTCAACAGTAGTACCGTGGACACATTGAGGCATGTGCAGATAGGTAAGAACACAAGTGCAGGCAAATAGACATGCCCACAGCAAGACAGCATTTACATGGAGTATGAACACTGTAATGAGGTGACACACATATATGGTGATGATATCCAATGCATAATGGGTGTGACATGTGTGACACAAACACATCAGTCATGTCAGTGTCATGATGCTTTGCAAAGATAACTGTGCAGATGCAGTAGATGTCATAGAAATGTATGTGCAGCAGTATCTCTGTACATCTCTGAAACTGTGACCTGTCACCATCATTATGTTTTACAGATAATGCCCCCTACACGCCTCCCAGCATACACCCGCCAGGAGGATGATGTCCTCATCCCACAGCTACATGACAACTATGACTTGTTGTTCAGCCATGTGCCACAGCATGCCCAGCAGCGGGATGACCTGTGGCAGGATCTACGCAGGAGGGTGAACGATGTGGGTGGCCATAACCGCACCTACCAGCAGGTGCGCAGACACTGCATGGACCTGATACGACATGCAAAACAGCGTGCCACTGCAATCGCCAGGGAACAAGGTGGAACAGGTGGTGGGCCACCAACCCAGCCCCCACTCACACACACCGAGGAGCTACTGGCCAGTCTGGGGACACCCAGGGAACAGCATCCAGAAACACTAGCTGCCATCGTGGAGGTGGGTGTCTCCCAACCAATGAGCCTGGAGTTGCCTGGTAAGTCAGTAATGCACATATGGCTATTATATCCCATGTAGTTGCATGTGTCACTGAACATTATGTAAAGTAACAACATATGCCAGGTATGTGGACACACATGCTGCATACTGCAGTATGCTACATTGTGTATGCACACATGTGCATACTATATGCTATTACACAGGTGAATGTGTTCACATGCACAGTGCAACCTGTGGCTGTCATACAGTCATGGATAATGTTCAAACTGGTGTGTCACCCCTATACAGGTACCTCTGGCATGCCGCACAGACATGGGTCCGTTGCAGGTGAGACTGTCATCAGTATCAGGCATGTTACAGTGTAGATCTATTTGCCATGTGGCCAGTTAACACTTGCACACCTGATGTTTGTTCCAGTCACGATATGCAGGGTGCACCACCATGCATTCACACACGCCACCC
The DNA here is from genome assembly GCF_019279795.1 of Protopterus annectens. Taxonomy (NCBI): domain Eukaryota; kingdom Metazoa; phylum Chordata; order Ceratodontiformes; family Protopteridae; genus Protopterus; species Protopterus annectens. Next base: position 636,423,059 of record NC_056735.1, on the reverse strand, counting down.
ATGTGCAATATAGACAAACATAATGATACACAGACTTGAAACCACAGTACTTGTCAATGCGACATGTGTGGTCAGCTGTGCATACAATGGTGGAGGTGTTCTACAATGGAGGCATATGTAGTATGCATTGGAACAACATGTGTGGTACTCACACAGTACCACACAGTGAGCTGTGATATGGGCAGCCCACAAGTGTCACCATTGTGTCATATGCCCCTGCATTGGGTGCACACATTGTGATGTGCCACCTGACATGTCCCAGACATGTAGTGTTCTGTCTGCAATATTGTCACACTATTGCATGACCTATACCCCACATACCAAACATACAACCCTTTGTCTGCATAGCCCTGTGGATTGTGACATATCTGACATGTATGGGTGAATGTCATATGGGACCACACAGACATGTGGAGAAGATGCCCATCACACACAATTGGCCAACACATGTGCACACATGGCCATGAGGGATGGCCAGAGACATGTAGCCACACAGTACTTGGGATGTGTATACACCCTGTTGCACATTGTCCACACATGGTCCAATTATAGTCTTAGTTGACTGATTATACAGTTGATGTGGTACACTGGACAACCTAAAAGCCTGTGCACAGCTACTGGAGGTGTCATTGAAGTCTACCATATACGATCTGTCGAACATCACGACTGTGTTGCAGTTATGGCTATGCAATGTGTACATATTATACATTCTACAGCAACATACATGCCTCATGTTGCCATGCAATGGCACAGTGTCTGTACTTCACACTGTATAGCAATGTAGACGGCTCACACTAACCTCCCATGCTCATGCACATTTGCTAAACATGCATTCTATCTGTAGGGCATACACACAACACTGCAATGTGAAGCCCATTATGATGCTGTATGTGTGTCAGGACACCATTGTGTCATACTTGTATGCATGTTAATGCACATGTCAGCAGATTACATGTCAAGGTCACGTTAGCCATGTGTACTGTTATCCTGTTCTGGGCCACATGGTGTATCACGGGGATGCATGCATACTACCATGAATGTGTGAACTGCATGGCTACTGATATGACGCCTGCTAGCTGTAGTGTGCACCCCAGGGAGGTATGCTTACTAACACTATTAATGTCTGAGCTGCATGCCCTCTGCTGTATCGCAGGCATGCTGCATGCCATCTGACAAATCACATGCATGGTGTGTCTGTGTGTGTCTGTGTGTGTATGTGTCTGTGTGTGTGTGTGTGTGCCTGTGTGTGCCTGTGTGTGTGTGTGTGTGTGTGTGTGTGCCTGTGTGTGTGTGTGTGTCTGTGTCTGTGTGTGTGTCTGTGTCTGTGTGTGTGTGTGTGTGTGTGTGTGTCTGTGTCTGTGTCTATTGTACTTTACAGTATTTCTTTGCATTCACAGGTGATGTAGGTGCGTTACCCTACTGCAGTCCATCTGATGTTAGTGTCCCCACAGATACTAGCGGTGATGAACATATGCATGAGGTACAGGCAAGGTTATCAGGGGCTGAATCTGTGCCAATGGTTACCATCCCAGCTATGTCCCCCTCTTCCCCGCACACAGTTCTGCTGCCAACAGATACCACATCACCGGTGGCCATAGAGGAAGGACAGTCAGCGTCTGTTGGCATGGAACAGGAACGTGTGGTGGCTACAGAAGGTGTGTCTACACACCATGGTGTCAGTGTAATGACTTCAGATGTGCCACACAGGCATGTGGCCGGTGCTGCTCGTAGGAGGACCTCTGGCAGATATGCACCTGCAGGACAGAGCGCAGCAGCTGGTATCACCAGACGCATGTTCCAGACTGTAATGGTGGCACAGGCACATGCTGAACAGAGAAGGGCAGAGGCTGCAGAGGGCTGCTATCCATACCCTAAATGACAACATCCAGGCATTGGCAAATGCTCAACAGCAGATTGCTAATGTTCTGGATAGGTGACTAGGTGAAATGGTTGGAATCCTTGACCGAGGCATGGCAATCCGTGAGCGGGAGCTGTCTGTGCTGGAACACCTGGTAGGAGTGAGGCGTAGGGCACGTGGACGTAGGCCAGCAACACCACCTAGTGTAGGTCGACGAGAGCGTGCCACCTCACATGCCCGCTCCCATAGTGCCGGTAGCAGTAGCAGTGCAGCTGGTGCTGCACTGTCAACACCAGGACACAGCAGGCCACGTGGACTTGGCCCTGGATGGTCTCAGCGGGGACACGGTTCCAGCGGACATGTGTCGTCGGACAGTAGCCACTCTGTACCTCCACCTGTTAGTTCCCGTGCAACCCCAGGCAGTCACAGGTCAACTGGGCGTGGACAGACACAGTGAGCTGTACAACCTGCACTGTACAATCTGGGGCTGTCAATTATACCCCGTGTAGGCATCACAAATGGCAGAACTGTGTACACACATACATGCACAGAGCAAACACAACTGTAGGGCTCCACAACATCCACATGCATTCTGCACAGACATGTCCAGTCAACTCACCGGTCCTTACACACACACATGATGTTATCCATTGGTGCAGCCTATGCCCCTGGCAAACATATCGCCCTGTGCATATGATGAAGCCTGTGCCTCATCCCTGTCATCCACACCATCTGTGCAGGGTTATGCCCAAATATTCTGATGCACAGGGTGAACAGCATAGTGAGAGGTGTATGTAATACCTGTGTATGCATAGTGAGGGATGTGTATGTTGCAGTGGTTGTGTGTGAATACTGAGTTGTGTATGTGACATAGGTTGTGTACTGTCGACATGCACCAGTCATATCATGTAGTGCAGGTGCAGCATGCATTGTGATGTGTTCACGGTATGTGTCTCGGTTACATCTGTAGCACCATGTTGGTTGTGATACCCTGGTTCCCTCCTATGGTGTACTTGCATGTGCCTACAGGTAGCAGTGTATGCAGTCCCCCACGTATAACTGTGGATTACACACAGGCACGTCTGGCAATATCAGCATGCTACATGTACCCTCAACCTGACTGTTGGACACACCAACATGACACAGATGTCCGCACATATACTGCACCTGACGCATGTGGTCGGTGCCACAGGCTACACTGGACAGAGACGTGACATACATAGCAGGACACATTACAGGTATGGTGACATGGTGCAGGGGTTGTACACAGTGGCCTGGCCAATGATGATGTGAGGTGTCACTTGGTAGCTGGAGGCCACACTGTGCAGCAGTAGGACCCTGTACCAGTACAGGAACATGGCCGCATTCACGGGGTGTACACCACTATAACGCACACCCCATAGTGCACAGCTGGGGACCCTTGCCTGTGTGGTCCTCACCCTCACTGTACTATGCACCCACACGAAGTGTCACAGAGAAGGGACATGCACAGGTAGCCAGTATGGCTGGGACCTATGGCTTCAACAGGGTTGTGTAATGCATCACCATTACGGGTTAGTCACCACATGGGGCTACTGATCATTTCCCACCGTATATTAGCATACACACTCACACCAAGCACCAGACATACATACAGACACACACACACTGTGGTGACTACGCATGTGTATACGGACAGCCGACGTGTGTGATGCACCTCACCGGCGAACGTCATGCTTCCCACACTGACGTATGTACAGATCTCTACAATGGTGTACAGGGATGTGTAGCAACTGGGGCATATTCCCCGCGATATGTGGCATCCCTGGTCACACATTCGGACACACATGGCAGTGGTGGGAATGATACACCTGCCATATGATGACACGTTTGATGGACATGCAGCGGTATTGATTGCATTATGTGTATCAACGCTATATCTGGCAAATGTGCTGCTATATGCACACGGGAGGATGTAGGTGTTACAGGTGCCATGTGACATATAGTTGTTAACACCTGACCGCTGTGTATGCATTATGTCAGCACCGTCACGTAACAGCGACATAGCGTACTGTTTGCACATGGCATGATAGGATGGTGTGTGACACAACTGTGAGCCACCCCCTGCACACATACATCTAGACAGGTGGTTCACCACATTATGTACACACATCCCTCCATACGTGCTGTTTGTATGTCACCGTATACAGATGTCAATGATGGGTCTACATTGCGTCTGCATGTCGTAGGTAGGTGCAACTATGTTACGGACATCGGCCACTGCACATGCATGTTTGCTGCATGCACAGTACAGATGTCACATGTGTCTCCTGTTGCCATGTTTGTATGCATTGCTATTGTTGAGCATGTGTGTTGACATACATAACACATGGACTGCGGTATGATATCATGAGTGTCACAGGTGACCAGTACAAGGGTATGTGTCCCGGTCAACACTGCTACCCCCTGTAGTGTGAGCATTCAACAGACATGGGCCCACCTTCAATTCGCGTGTGTAGCATTGATTAGGCCAGTGTTATGCACGAGGTACATCAAAGGCTATGTATGTATGTGTTGTGCGTGCAGTCCATGCACACATCCACACAATCACATGTATGACATACCCAGATGTGTGTTCATTGGTGTACAGCAACAGTCAGGTGTCACAGCTGTGTAAGGGCCATGGTATGTCTTGAGCTGACCTGTTCATGTATACTGGTATCATTGCAATGCATAACACCTGTTGGATCCCTGTTGGTACGTGTGTACTCTGCACAGCTGGTGTACACCGCTGTACAGCCCAGTGGTCATGTGTCACATGGTGTTGTGGGACCGTACGGCTGTGTAGTGCTGCACCAACGACATGGTGCTGACTTGACAGCTACAGTGTACACTGCAGTGTGTACGTGTGTGACCTGCACCTGTGACAGCTGTGATGGCAGCTGTGTGTACAGGTCACTGCATGTGTGACCGCCCTGTGCGTGAGGGCAGTTATACCTTACTGTGCCCTTCTGTGTGTACACTCCATCTGCATGCAAGATGGCCCTTTGCAACTGCTAAGTGTGTGAGCATGCCCAGTACACACAGTACATTCCACACTGCGCCCTTCCATGAGTAGAGTCCGTGTGCATGCAAGATGGCCCTTTGCAAATGCTAAGTGTGTGAGCATGCCCAGTACGCCGTTGTGTAAATGGACACACAGTACATTCCACACTGCGCCCTTCCGTGATTAGAGTCCGTGTGCATGCAAGATGGCCCTTTGCAACTGCTAAGTGTGTGAGCATCCCCAGTATGCCGTTGTGTAGATGGACACACAGTACATTCCACACTGTGCCCTTCCGTGATTAGACTCCGTGTGCATGCAAGATGGCCCTTTGCAAATGCTAAGTGTGTGAGCATGCCCAGTACGCCGTTGTGTAGATGGACACACAGTACATTCCACACTGCTCCCTTCCATGATTAGACTCCGTGTACATGCAAGATGGCCCTTTGCAAATGCTAAGTGTGTGAGCATGCCCAGTACGCCGTTGTGTAGATGGACACACAGTACATTCCACACTGCACCCTTCCACGATTAGACTCCGTGTGCATGCAAGATGGCCCTTTGCAACTGCTAAGTGTGTGAGCATGCCCAGTACGCTGTTGTGTAGATGGACACGCAGTACATTCCACACTGTGCCCTTCCGTGATTAGACTCCATGTGCATGCAAGATGGCCCTTTGCAACTGCTAAGTGTGTGAGCATGCCCAGTATGCCATTGTGTAGATGGACGCACAGTACATTCCAAACAGACAAGTGATACTAAGTGTGTGAGCATGGCCATTGACATCCTGTATAGCCATGGTGGTCATCCAGGCACCAGATGTCCAATTTCAATGTCACGATGGATGCCTACATTGAACACACTGGTTGCTCTCCCAAAGGGTGTACTGTCTGTGGCGCATCCCGTATCTATTTAGTGTTGTTGTGCTCCGTAGATATTTAATAGGCCTGATGACAGCACTGCCGTGTTTGTGTACGTCTACCTTGGGACGGTAATATGCTTTCAGACCGCTCACTCTCTAAACATTCCCTATCGGCATCTTTGCCTTTGCGGATGATGTCACCCACCTAGAAGTATGCCTCTGGGAGTGCTGTGTTCAGTAATCTCGGTAGTGCATTCTGTAAATGCGTAATGCTGTAGTGTGTTAGAGTAGGTAGGTGTATGTTCAACTTCCGGCCCTTCCAAGTGTGGTGTCTGTGTGTGTGTGTGTGTGTGTGTGTGTGTGTGTGTGTGTGTGTGTGTGTGTGTGTGTGTGTGTGTGTGTGTTTCCAGCTGCGTGGGGACACAGTAATGCTTTTAGATGCCTCAAAACACATACATTCCCTATCGGCGTGTTTGCCTTTGCGGATGATGTCACCCACCTAGAAGTATGCTTCTGGGTGTGCTGTGTTCAGTAATCTCGCTATCGCATTCTGTAAATGCGTAATGCTGTAGTGTGTTAGAGTAGGTAGGTGTATGTTCAACTCCCGGCCCTTCCAAGTGTGTGTGTGTGTGTGTGTGTGTGTGTGTGTGTGTGTGTGTGTGTGTGTGTGTGTGTGTGTGTGTGTGTGTGTTTCCAGCTGCCTGGGGACACAGTAATGCTTTTAGATGCCTCAAAACACATACATTCCCTATCGGCGTCTTTGCCTTTGTGGATGATGTCACCCACCTAGAAGTATGCCTCTGGGAGTGCTGTGTTCAGTAATCTCGGTAGCGTTCTGTAAATGCGTAATGCTGTAGTGTGTTAGAGTAGGTAGGTGTATGTTCAACTCCCGGCCCTTCCAAGTGTGTGTGTGTGTGTGTGTGTGTGTGTGTGTGTGTGTGTGTGTGTGTGTTTCCAGCTGCGTGGGGACACAGTAATGATTTTAGATGCCTCAAAACACATACATTCCCTATCGGCATCTTTGCCTTTGCAGATGATGTCACCCACCTAGAAGTATGCCTCTGGGAGTGCTGTGTTCAGTAATCTCGGTAGCGCATTCTGTAAATGCGTAATGCTGTAGTGTGTTAGAGTAGGTAGGTGTATGTTCAACTCCCGGCCCTTCCAAGTGTGTGTGTGTGTGTGTGTGTGTGTGTGTGTGTGTGTGTGTGTGTGTGTGTGTGTGTTTCCAGCTGCCTGGGGACACAGTAATGCTTTTAGATGTCTCAAAACACATACATTCCCTATCGGCGTCTTTGCCTTTGCGGATGATGTCACCCACCTAGAAGTATGCCTCTGGGAGTGCTGTGTTCAGTAATCTCGGTAGCGCATTCTGTAAATGCGTAATGCTGTAGTGTGTTAGAGTAGGTAGGTGTATGTTCAACTCCCGGCCCTTCCAAGTGTGTGTGTGTGTGTGTGTGTGCGTATATATTTATATATATATATATATCTTTGTAATATGTATGTGGATATTAGCACTATTGAATGTGCTGCATTGTCTGTACATGTTCACCTTGGATGTATCTGAATGTGCTATGGCTCTGTGATAGTGCACATACTGTGTGCTGTAGTGATCCTGGGTTATAGTTGTGTAGTGACCAGTTATTTTGTTGCTGGGTATTACCAGGGACATTGAAAACAATGATAGTACAGCACCTTTAAACAGTCATGTGCACATCTCAGCAGCAGTCAGCAGTGGTTATTACGTTGGAGGATGACTATGGCTCATATACCTATGTAGTACATGGCAATACTATGCAAATCAGGTTAACATTACTGACACCCGTTTATCCACAGGTTGTGATACAGATCCCATGTATGTATGTGTATACATTACCAGGTGCAGGACTGGACGATGGTTGAATGCATGAAGGGGTGTCCATGGCCAGGAATGGCGACCTGTACAGCCTGGCAGGTACAGTCTGTGACTGTCCCACAACCTCCAGTATATGGCTGACACATGCTGAAACAGTGTACATGCAGAGACACACATAAAACAAACAGCTAGGGATAACACATAACACACACACATTGCATCAACATTGGGCCATGCAAAACCTGTTGTCCCTCACACACACACAAATGCATACATGTTGATTGGCTGGTTCACTGACAGGCTCTGGAAAAGAAACTACATACCCTGTGCATATGATGACACCTGTGCCACCTCTTGTAATGTGTAACATTGATGCAGGTATGGACTAACATGGTGCTGATGCACAGGGTGGCTTCATAGCACTGTAATAATGTTACAATGTTGTTAACACAAAGTGTGATTTCCTTCTAGGTGTATGTAAGCAGGCATGATACATTCCAGCTATGATCATCAATGTAGTATAGTGTACAGCACTGTTAATTCTGAAGATGTATTATCCATCCATGTGCCATTTGACTGACGTGTGTAGTATTGGCAGCATGTGTTACAGAGTGTGCAGTACGTGTGAGATGTGTGTAGTACAGATTCACATGTATCTATATGTGAACATGGTGAGGGTGCACTGTCTGCATTTACATGTATAGTGGACACATTGGAATGGTGACATGCCCTGTATTTCACACTAACACGTCATAGTTTCCATTGGTGGCCAGTATGCATTATACTACACATATTGTTGTACTTGTCTACACATGTGTGATTGCTATGGTTTTACATGGTGCTGTAGGTGATACTTTTACTATCTGTCATAGTTTGGCATTATGATAGTAGACACAACCTCAACAGTCTGAATTACCAATTGTAATATGATATCTTCACAACTGTCCCACACATGTAGGACACACAGTAGCATGTGGATCCTACATGTACTATACTATACCAATTCACACTGGTATTGACCACCACACATTGCTGGGACCATTACTGTTTGACATGTAGCCATGTTAGTTACAAGCAAAGACAATAGGGATATTCCTGTCCACATCTGGGAATTCATACTGTGGCCTAGAATGCATTCTGCACATGACACAGTTAGTCTACACAAAGGTATCATACAGACAGATACGTGTTATCCAACCCATGCTGTACACCTATAAGGCTAAACAGAGTCAGTTATCCACATTTACTACACATACTTTACCAACAGTAACACATAGGTATTACACCCCAATATGTATAATGGGTAACAATGTGTACATATAGATATGTGCTATGTCATTTGTCATTTGATATTTGCATTTACAATGGTATTGTGCAGTACATCACTGTATCACATATGCAATGATAGTTCTGCATGCATATCCTCCAAGGTGGGTGTACAACTATGATGAATGTCCATTATTGACATACTTTGCTGTGTTTGAACTGTTCTGCAGTATTTCACATACATGAACAGTCACTCACACTATGTATATAAACTGTCATGTGTGTGTGTGTGTGTGTGTGTGTGTGTGTGTGTGTGTGTGTGTGTGTGTGTGTGTGTGTGTGTGACACAGATGACCTAGGCCACAGACAGTTCTGATACATGTAGTTGACAAGTGCGGTAATGCTCCACCAGATGTGTCCAGGCACCAGAACTGTGTCTTGGTGACACATACACATGCTAGAGTAAGGTTTCTGTATGTGTGTGTGCCTCATTATGGCATTCCTGTTCATGTGTGTGTGCATTTCTGATGTGTGTCATCAGCCACAGTTGGACTGCACATCCGGCATCCCCCACCAGGTGACCATGAGGGTTGTCCCCATTGCCAAATGTTTTGTACAGCTGCGTCAGATGCCACATATCGGAAGCATTGCGGCTTCCAGGGCATCCAGCACACACATTCATTATTACGGGCTGGCCATCACACACAAACCACCACTTCATGGAGGGGAAGCCCTTGTGGATGATGTAGGCCCTGCCACACTCACTGGCTGGTGCTTTGATGCATATGTGCATGCAGTGTATTGCACACAGTACTTAGGGTATTCCACTATTGTGTGGAAATGACACATATTGCTGCCCAATACCTTACGGGAATTGGGGATATATACATCATCACTGACATGTGCTGACATGGCATTCATGACCTGGTGCAGTACCCTGGATGCTGATGTTTGTAAAATCCACATCATATCACCAGTTGATCTCTGGAAGGTACCTGTTGCTGGTATCCTTAGGGCAACACATACCTTGGTTTCCACTGGGATAGGTTTCCCTCTGTTGGGTCTGTGTGTGAGACATGGCCTGCACAGATCCACAATCTTCTGCAGGTGGTCTCTGTTCACTCTATAGAGCTCTACTATCTCCAGCTAATGTAGCCCCTGGTAGTTTACCCTGTGCCTGCACACTCCTCTGTGTCTACTCACTGTGTGATGCTGAGCGGGATTCACATTGGCACAACCCTCCACATGTTGCATATGTTGACGTATAATAGCAATGGCAGTCCCTAACATTATCTTGTCTCAGTTAGTCTTTTACAGTTTGCACTTCTCTTACTATACTACAGTGTTGCAGTGTGTCTGAGAATAACATGGTGGACTACTGTTTGTAGAGTTGTACGTGCTGTGCTGTGCTGGGCTACTGTACTGGCTGTGTAATATACTCAGTCTGATTGTTTCCACCTGCTAGCTGTGGTAGTTCACCTTGGTTAACTTACTGCTATTTGTTTACCTTCCTTTTCACTGTTTGTGTCCACAGTGAGCGGCGCCGCGCATAAGAGCACAGTGAAGTGCATATCCGCTTCCATGTGCGCACACAGGCTTATACATGCATACAGACACTTACACTGGCTTACACAACATTACACAGGCTTCAACAATCTTACAGTAGCTTACTCGTTCTTCAAGTCGCGCACACAGGCTGACACACATGCACACATGCTTACTCGGGCTTACAGGCTTGCACGGGCGCAAACACACTTCACCAGGTTTGCAAGGAACTTCAGTGATATCCATGGCGTACACCATCAGTTTACTGACTTTACCTAGGATAAATCATAACACGCCTCTTCCACTGATGACTCACTGACAGCAGACATGTGACACACTGCTCCAATAAGATTACAGTGTTTTATACATACACACTCATGATGTCACCTATCTTCTACGCTGATAGTCCCCTTCACCTACTCTTACACTGTAGGGGCTTGGCCCATATGGCATGACAACTTGTGCTTCACTATCCTCAGCCTCAATTGCATAGGATTGCCTACTAATGCTTGGTTACATCTCTGAGTGTGCGCTTCCACACATAGCAACCACTACTCAGTAGCCATGTTGTCTTCAGCTTGCCATTCCCCTGCATGACGCAATAACTTTTAACTGACATTACAATTTGTATGTATATTTTACATATTTGTCTTGTTTTGCATGCACAGCACGTACACGGAGATCGGGGGAGGATAACTAGAGTTTTATTAATTTCCAATGGGAATACATGCCACTGGCGTTATATTTGGCCATTGGCATGCTTCTTCAACTAAGCCATCCTTTATTTACAGATGACATTGCTCTGTTTAGCTACTTGCAGAACGTTACTTGGTTAACATCCGTGTACATTTCTGCACATACCTCTACTCTTGCACGGACAGCTTACTGTTTCATGTATCGCATATTTTACATCATTTGCATAGCTTTCACCTACAAATGGGGTAATTTGCATATCCTAACATTGTCTGTGCAACGTTCGTTTGAGGGGCTGTGTTACACGCCCCTACAGGATATTGCTGAATAGCTCGGCGGACATCTTGCCTTGCTCTACTCTTACTCTACTCGTACGCCGACCAAAGCTTCCTGAATCCTGGTCTAAGCTTTGATGTGTGCTAATATGTCTAATTGTGGAGTAGGCATGGCTGTAGGTATGTTTTGACCTGCTACATCTGTCATTTATACAGAGCACCTCCCACTTTCATCATTTGTAGAGGTGACAGCCCTATCGGGACTATATGTACAGCTGTGACATTTGACAAGTCCACACATACCTGCGGTCAATACTAAACTGACTACTTCAGCACTTTTCATACCTTCAGATTTGTCTTGTAGTGGTATAGTCGATGATACTGTTTCCTATAACATGTATCTGTTTCTGATACAAGATATGTCATTTTATTACACCAATACACAAAATATATGGAGAAATCACAGGCCAGATGCCATTACATTCCTTTTGTAGGACACACCCGCCCAGAGTGTTGTGTTCCTCACAAAAGCCAACAGCTGCTGATCAAAACATATTCTGCTATCATCTACCTTATGTGTTCGCCGGTATTTGCACTTTCCGTCAGTGGCAGAACTCACATGCGTGTGTGGGAGACTGAACACTGTCTCGGGGACACTGCATAGCACCCTGAGGGACACATTTATGTTGTTTCTATTAACCTTCCACATTGACTATCACAGGGCATTAGTATTCATCCAGATTTGTCGAGGTACATGCTTTTGACTTATACATGTTTTGTCATTTGTCATCACGTCTTTCTTCACACCTGTCCACCTAATCGCACTAGTTCTGTACATTTATTTAGGTCAGGGTTACCTTCATACCTCTCAACTGTACACATTTTGGGTAAATGTCCCTAACTTAGATGTCTGATTTTTTTTTAATAATATTGCACAATGCCTTTCTGGTAATTTAGTGGGAAGTCATTTGGGACTGTGGGGTTAGACAATAATGACAGACATTTGTTATTTACAATTAATAACCCTCGAAACATTCATACTATTGACTGATCCATTATTCTATCCACGTTCTGACTTTGTAAGAGGAATATTTGAGATATTCCCTATTTGTACTTATTTTAAAATGCCTTTGTCCAGATGTCTTATTCTGATTGAGAGGTATGGTTACCATCTTATTCGTACGCATGTACGTCCATGATAATCGCTTACACGACACTAATATAACTCCCTATGTCTTCCCCCAATAGTTTACACGATATCCGGTAGATGGGTTCTTCATTTTAGGAAGTTAGAGGCGTCTGCTATACCCACATAGGTATATTAATCACTCCCATGGGCGGACCTCATAAATCTGTGCCAACCAACACCTAGGCACCTAGGCCCATTATTGCATACCCATGATTCCCAGACATGACACCCCTCCACAGTAGTCATAACACATATTTAATGTGAGCGATAATAAATTATGACGACACTTCTAAGCACTATCCACTCTCCCCATGTCGGTACATATGTCTTACATTCTGTCAACCCATGTGTTATTACACTTGCACAAGCTACTGTTGCATGTACAGCTATTTTGTAGTTGCGGATGACACTTCTTTGCAGCAATCATTACAGGGCTGTGCATTTATAGATTCACTATTTTTGGAGTCCTGCAAAGGACACCTATATCCATGTTTAAAGAGTAGAACTTACAGATCTGGCACACTGATACTTTCCGGGCAGTAGTTTTGGGAGCAGCAGTGTATTTACCTTAATTGCATGTCTGTTATGTGTATCCATAGTAGCTATGGTGTAACCTATTTATGTACATGTGTTATATCTACGAGGACATTTGTTTATATGTTTGTTAGGTATATATCAATTGATGTTGTATGTGTTTGAGTGTATATATATATAGTCCTGACACAAACAAGTCTTTAATTGTCAGGGTGTTCATGTGGTGATCTGGGTTTAGGCTTGTCTGCCTGGTGAACGGAACCGCCCTGACCATGTTCAAATGTCAGACAAAGCACATGGACAGGGTTTGTCCATTGTAAACATTTTATCTGTGTTTACAGACACAGGTGTTTGGGCACCTGTCAGCAGCTTATGATGTTGGCAATACATAATATGGGTGGGGGTGGTTACAATACATAATCCACGGTGAGTGGTGTTCCCATTCACATTTGACTATTTCCTGTATTCATTCTTACGAGGGTTATTATTTTGCACATGACTTAACTATGAATTAACTACAGGTATGCAGTAGTACAGTCAACATATGTGACGGTTTGTTACAGTATAAATGTACGGACCTCTGTAATACTGGGGACTACCCCACATCCTTCACAACATTTCATGCTTATGTACATACTATTATTCAGTGAACTTTCGACGTTTGTGAGAGCAGTAATTACATCTGTCCCTATTTGTCCACCCATCCTTTTAGGCTTTGTCCAGGTTTTGTTGCTGTAATAGGTTTCGAGGTGGTGTCGGTATGTGATTGAGTTGAATATATACTGTCGATAATTCAGTGGGGTGTAGGGTTACCACTTGTTCCTCTTTGCGAGGGGAGGTCCCACTTTGGACAGTTGTGTCCTGCGACACCTAAGACATGGCAAATGTCCTGTGATTTTAAGACAATAATATATTTCTTATTTTCTTTACTAGTTGCATGATACAGGTATTTTGTATCTGGTACACATAACTATTATTTGGGATAGCATAAGCTATTCAAATGCTATGGAATAAGCTTTTATCCTGGCATACACGTGTAATTCTGTCCTTTGCACTGGCCGGGGGTATGTTTTATCCTGCAAATTTTCACATTTCTACAAGGGATGTCCCACCTTGGCCATCTGAACAGGTGGCAACCCTAGTGGGGTGACCTGCATGGTGGACAGCTGTTTCATCCTGCATAGTATGTTTTGCATGTCTGTGTAGAAACTGAACAGTACTGTGACTACACATACATGTTTTGTCCAGATGTGTACAGTAATGGACACCGTGGCGTGTAAACAACTCTGAGGTTTCAACAGGTTACTTATCCCACGCGGGATGTACACACATTTTGCCGAACATTAACGCACGGGCATTTGGATTTACATACCTGTGATGGGATGTTTACAGACGTGGTATACATATTTCCAATCTTGACACTGCCTAGGACGATACTTCCTACTACATATGGGGAATACTCGCTATGTGTAGGTGTACGGATTCTTAAATAGTTTATAGTTAGGCACAGATAAGATACCTAATTCCTTTAGAGAGGCAATAGTTCTTCCTGTGATATATTTGCTCCTGTACCAGTTCTGGATAGGAAAATAATTCCAATGCAATGTCCTATTTACTCTAAACACTCTTTTTCTAGGTAATACTATTTCTTCACATAAATCAGATCACATCTAAACTTTCAACATACTTCAACTCATTTATTATTATATTCTAAATCTTGTATAGAAGGACTGTAATTAAATTATTCTCAAGTTGCAATTATGTTACTTTATCTATTATTTACTGTATCCCCTCCTACTACATGCTAACAGTCAGTGTAGTATATCTATAAAAATTGCTCAGCCACCAATTGCTATTAATAATACCTGATTTACCTTCTATAAGTCACTCATTTTCTGATAGATTTTCTCAATTTGTTTATTTATACTTATTTCTCCCAGTTCCTATACTAGACTGTGCAACAATGCCATTACTAAGTTTATTTGCATGAATATATTTTTATCCAATGTTACATGTTTAATATCAATATTTCTGTGTGGCAAATATCAAGTCAGGCATATGTAAACCTTGTATCTGTAATTATAATTACTTTTACATGTTAAATGTGGAGCTTTGCATCCCCGCGCCCTTGCTGAAAACGATTTTTGTCCAGTCAGACTTTCGCAGTAATCAAATGTAAAATAAAATAAAATAAATCTAAATAAATATAAAATGGGACAGGCTTTCATTTCCTGCAGGAACAGAATGACAGAAAAGAGAAGTGGTCACTCAGGAAGCATGGCATTGCCATTATATTGCAGCATCTGTTCAGTCTTTTTATAAGCTAGGACACAGAGACTGCCTGTTTGATTGTAGAATCAGGCATAGTGTTAATGAACATCATACAGAGACGGACACTGTCTTAAATACCTGAGAAGGGAAGTTTGTGTTTAAACTTACAGATTAAAAGGAGGACAAATTTGAGAATATTGATCCAGAGGGATAGGAAACAAAGAATACAATGTAGTTGTGGTACTGAAGGGAGATGTAAACAACATTTATTAGCAATTTTGTACATAACATAGTTTATTTTTATTTATGTATTTATTTGTTTGTTTATTTATTTATTCAGTTTGGAAAATGGAATGGAGCACTGATGCAAATGGACCAATTTCAGTCTGAGCCTAGCAATGGGTACCTCTTCCAGGATACTTTTGGTTATAAATGATAATTATATTATTTTGCTGATTAAAAGGATTAACCATTTCCTATACCTAAGCAGACCCCATCTTTGCTAAATGCCTCGTAAATACAGCCAGTATTCAGTTGTGACCAAAATGCAAAATGTCAATATATTAGATATGTTTGAGTGTCAGAGAGATTAATGCTTGTTGTTTATATTACATTTTCTAAATTCAACAATCTTCAAGGAGCTGTTGCAAGTGACTCTCTGGGATATAGTAGCACTTGATTAAGTCTGGTAAGAGTTTACGGAAGAATATTTGTCTCCAGCATTAATATTAAAGAGAAAGTTACATTGTCATTAACTATCCTGAGTCAGGATTTGGACAGGTGTCTAAATCCTTCACCCTAGAGATCATTATAACATAGTACTTAAAAGCAAAGTACTCTTCAATAATATCCCTTTTGATAGTCACTGACCAAATAATCGTCCATAGCCTTTAGCTGCTCAGTACATAATAAAATGTATCTGGGGAAGATAATCCATCAGGCAATGGAACCCATTCAAAGTATTTTGGAAGATATTTGACATGTACTAGATGCATATATCTTTACTTAGTTTATTACGTTCCATAATATAACACAAATGAAAAGTTTAACCTTCTAAAACTGTTGTGTTTCTAAATATAATACTGATGTATAGGAAAACGCAAAGAAGGAAAGGTTAATGGGTTAAGTTAACAATTCAGTTTCATTGTGCAGAATGATAAAAGCTGAACTGTGTTCCAGATGCCCCAGCTTGATTAGTAGCTTTGATGCTAGTTGATTTTGTAACAAGTTAAGTGTGGTGGATTGAAATATGGAGCAGCTGACATTGGCTTGCCAACCTTGTGGGGAGGAATTCTAATTGGTCTAATGAGAAAAGGCAGGGAAGCCACTGATTTTATTTATAAAATATATTACATAAAACACTGTAGATGAGGCAACATTTATGAAAGCATGCACAACATTTTCATATAACTTTTCATGGAGTTATAACTGCATTGCAAGAGTTAGAGTCTTAAATCACAAAGCACCTCTGAACCTGTAACAGATCACAGTCTTCTTTTGCAGCTCAGCTTTTGTCCCTGATAGAAATGAATGGCTCATATGGCTCTCACCTCAAGAACGAGTGATTTCTCTGATTTCCTTTTTCATTTCTGCAACCTTCCCATTCCATTTATCACTCTAGACATAACATCAGTTATTCCATTGAAACACATCTGCAACCTATTATTATGCCTAATTTCTGGAAACATTCCATTGTAATACCCCTTCCTAAGAAACCCAGTCCATCAGAATTTTAGCACATTTCTATTCGCCCTACCCTAGGATAAATTCTGGAAAAACTATTTTCCTTGTAACTTTCTCAATACATCAACCATTACCACCTCCTCACTCAAAAGTGACTTTTGGTCTGGCTGCAGTACATCTATATCTATCTGGACACTCAGTAAAAACATTCTTCTTGGAATGGACAAAGGCCTAATTACTGGAGACAGTTTTATTGACTTAACCAGAGTCTTTGCTCTAGTCCATTATTTAATTCTAGTCCAACTCACCGAAACAGGCCTTAGGGATGACATACTGCCCTGGTTCAAAAACTTCCACTCTGATTGCCACTTCTCAGTCAACTTCAACGCATCTGTTGTTTCTACCCTGCAATCTCCCAAAGTTTTTTTCTTTCAATCTGACTTAATCACTACTGATTAAATGACACATGATTATTCATAGCGGATCCAGTTAACTGATTTCTTATTTAGGGAATACTTCATCATTTAAAATGACAGTAGCACTAGAATTTTAGTTATGTCATAAGGTATTATTATAAATATTTCATCAAAACAAACAGAGTTTGTTCCCTGGTTAGACTTTACCAATTAGCAGAATTGTAAAGGCAGCGATGTAATGACCAGCTTACCTTCTGATTACCCAGTAAGGACTGGACATTGTTGCTGCTTATTTTCGAATGTATCATGCTCTTGTATGCACCATGGGATTACTGTTTCCTAGCAAAATATTGCACACTGTTTTGTAGAATTTTTCATGCAACTGTGAAATTCGTATGTGTAATCCTGGGCTAATGGAGGAGGTGCAGACTGGCTCCCAAAAATGGTCACTTCTGTCTCAGCAGGGGTGATTTGTTACTACAGTTCTTGACAAATTGTGATCAGACAATTTTACAAAAGATTATGCAGCAGTCATTCTTAGGGGAACTGAATAATTTATCACTTTCAGCTTTGAACATTCAAGAGGCTTACTGTCTTCAACCACAGGTATTTTTTGTCTAAGATTCTAATATTTTAAAGTTTTTTTCAAAGAAATTACCTGCCTAGTTCATTTCTAATAATCTCTCCCTCTGAATAGTTATAAAGCAGGCTAGAATCCAGGCTGCCTGTGTCAAGTTTGCTCTAATTAAATTAATTTTATTTATTTATTTATTGACGTGTTTACTGGGAAATTCTGACTGCGCACAAGTGCCCTTTTTCAACAGAGGCCTGGGTAAAAGCTCCATGGTATATTTAATGCAATCAATATCAACAATAACAATGTTTTTATAATGCAGTTTCAGTGAATATATAGCATAATAGTCAGTATAATAAAATTTGTATTGATATTCACAAATATTAAATTGGCCAGCCTTGTACTGACACTTTATTAATAGAAAGGTGTCTAAGGCGGGTAGGAGTAATTTAAGAAAAACAATAGTGTGAGGTATTGCTGGAGATAAGCAATTTAGAATGTTAAGAAATGTAGTGATGGAAAAGTAATTTGACTGTGCTAATTAGAAGTAGATATAGTAGTTCGAGTAGGACAGTAAAGTGAGGTATTAGAAGAGGATAAGCAGGTTAGGTGATTTAATGATTTAAAGAGAGGGATAAGAAAGGTGATGAAGGGTGTGAGACAGTTATATCCCAGATGAGGAGCATGGACAAAGCCAGGAGACATAGAGGAAGTATTTTAGTAATGGTTTGAAAAGATGATAGACCTGACTGATATAGGAATTTTATTCCAAGTTCTGGCTACACTGTTGGAATAGAGTCTGACCCCAGCAGCTCTTTGTCATTTGTGGATAGTAAGCAGTTGTTTATTATTTGACCAAAGGGGATAATTGGGAAGATAGTACTGAAGTGGAGGTCTAATTGCTGTAAAGGAAGATGGGGTATAGATGATTTTATGGGTTAAGATCGGATGCGTATAAGACAGGTGGTGAAGAAGCTTGAGCCAGTTAAGTGTTTATAGTGCTAAACTGTGTTGAGTCCAGAAAGTCTTGTCGCACATGAATCTGGCAACTTTGCTGTAGCACTATTTAGTTTAGAACTAAATGAGGTTTGCAGATTGATCATGACAGGGGCTTCATACAGGAGAAAGGATAAGAGGTAAGTGGTAGATGGAGCTATGTTGGCAGAGTCTGTAAGAAATGTTTTACTCTATGTGATGAATTTTCTTGATACTGTTGTGGATATATAAATCAAATATAAGATTGTCAGTTGTCATGCCAAGCAATTTTGTGTATGGGATAACTTCAATCATGGTATTATTTAAGGAAAATTTTAAAGCTGTTTTTTTTATGGAAATGGGATTTTGGAAAAAAAGAGAAACAATTTAGTTTTGGGGGGATTTAATAGCAGGTGATTATCTTGTAGCCAACTTTCAACAGAGTCAAAGGATTCTTGAGTAACTTTCTGAAGTTGAGTTGGGTTGTCAGAAATGCATATTAAGGTCAAATCATCAGTGTATTCTGTGATGGAAGCTTGCTGAGAGGATTTATATAAATTGTTAGTGACTATATTAACGAGTAGAGGGCTGAGAATGGAGTCCTGTGGCACACCAGTATTGACAGGAAAGAAGGTAGTAAAAATGGCAAATCATTTAAAAGATTGGTAACTATCTGTTAAGTAGTTGTTAAACCATAGTAGTGTGGGTTATGATAGCCTGAGGAAAGACAGTTGAGAGAGAAGTTTTAGTGAGAGACTAGATCAAAAGCTTTAGAGATCAAGGGATACAGAGGAAACAAGTTTGCTGGTACTGCTATGGGCAGGTCTAAAATCATGCTGTGTGGGGATCAGGAGTTTTTGTTGAAGAGTATGTTGAAGAACTTGCTTGAGAATGCACTTCTCCAGAATTTTTGATAGAGGGGATAATATAATGATAGGACTGAAATTGGTTATATCAGATGAGGTTCCTCCTTTATGAAAGGGGATGATGAAGATTTTTTTCCATAAAGAAGAAACATATGATTCCTTGACAGATCTGTTAATTTGAAGTGACACTGGGTAAGTTATGGAACTGGCAGGTAGCTTGCGGTATTCTGCTTGGAAATTATCTACTGAGAAAGATCAGTGTTCCAGTGTAAGAAGTAACAGTTTGATGCAGGATGTTGGGATGGGTTTTAGGGTGAAATAGTGTGTGTTTGCTGTCTGAGGAGAGTGCATGTCAGGATTGTTGGGAAGAAAATCTTTAATAAGGGCTTTAATGCTTTGGAGCAGAATTAGGAATAGTGGATGTCCCAGGGTGATGCAGATTATTAACAGAAGATCAGAATTTTTTAGGGTTAGAAGACTGATTTAGAAAGGGATTACTGAAGTAGGTTTTCTTGTCTGTGATAATCTGTCTTTTAGTAGGTTACATATTTCTTTAAATTGGTGTATGTTTTGGGCAGATCTGCATCTTAGCCATTCTTTCTAAGCCCTGTATCTTTGATACATTAGGTACCTGCTTTGAGTGGATAACCAAAGAGTTTGGTTATTCTTTATTCTTTTTGTTCTGTTTGGAGCCAGACTATTGTTTTCAGGAAAAATGAGTTAAGTTATATCAGCCTGATGATATTATAACCAGGAAGTGATATTTCAGAGTCATGTATATGGGGCTTTGGCCATGTTTCAGTTATGGCAAGAATATTTGGTGCATTGGGGAGATCCAAACATGGAGAGTTCTGATTTTTTTTATAGATGCTACCAGTATTTAAATAAAGAATTTAATCTGTTTTAGTGGGTTTGAGATAGGTGGGTTGGGTTTTGGTGGTTTTGGTGATGGTGGTATAGTCTCTCTTCTGGAAAGAGATGGGTGGGCTAAGTAGGAGGAGGGGTTTCACTTGGGGGAGGCGGGATGGGAGGAGGGGCAGGGATTGAGATGAATATCCTCACAGAGTGGTAATAGAGAAAAAATGGATATCTTTCATAAGCTTGTTTTTATTTAACTGTAGCAGTTAATTTTATTTGGTATGGTAGGTGTGAGGGTTTAGCAATTTGAATTTGAAGTAAAGATTGGTAAATCTTTGTATATACTGGAATTGTTTAGTGGTGAAGTGGGGTGATTTGAATGGTTAGAGGTGGAGCACATAGTAGGAGAAATGTGTACAAGATTGAATGATGTATGGTAAGTTGCAAGGTGATAAAACAGGAAGAGTAAGGATGCAGTAATATTTAAGAGAAGCATGGTATGTAGCTTTGTAGAGAGTTGTGTTAGAGAAAGAGGACCTAGAATACTGGGATATGAATATATGAGGGGTAGCAGTAGAGAGCTGAGTGAGGTGGATGGTGTAAGTTGTAATTATTGTGGTTAGTTAGCAAATATAAGAGTGGAAAGAAACTTAAAGTGCTGAAATGCAGACTGGTGATTTAGGAATTGTGTGTGCATTTTTGTGCCTGGGATATTTCTATATTTATGTGTATGCCTTTATGAGGGGTGGGAAGTAGGTGGAGTTTTGGGAGGAGAACTAGTCATATAAATGTAATGCCATGAGGGGTGGCTGGGGAATTGGGGCTGGGAAGGGAGTGTAGTGAGAAACAGCTTCAACATCAGCAGGAGGAGTCTTTATATATTATGCTATAAATGGAACGATTTTATGTTATATGAATATTAGTCTAACATGTGCTTAAGAAGCACAAGGGATATGCTAGTCCTGTCTGTAGTTACTAGAGAGCTGTTTAGAAGGAATAAAATACTGCAAAATACTTTGACTTTACAGATGAGTTTTACTAAGGCAATTACAGTTTCACAGCAAATGGACTGAGTGCAGGAAAGTCTGCAGAGATGAGTGGAACAAACTAAGTTTGGCTGTGAGAGCAGCAGGAAGAGTGCAACCAATTACCTGAGGGAGAAAAAGGCTGGCCAGTAATGTAATAAATACTGTTTAAGGTTGTAAGCATGGATTCTATGGTAGGACACTGCACTCTCACCACTATTACAAGACAGCAGACAATAACAAGTAGAACAGCAATCCAGTTGTTATGTTTGGGTCAGAAGCAACTAAAACCTTGGCTAGGCAGGAAGCTAATGGAGGCTCAATCAATCTTTCACAAAGCTGATAAGAATTTAAAAAGTGTGTTTGGAAGTTCTATTTAAAGAAGTAAGCCTTTCAAATAAACAATACTTGTACATATTTCTTTGTGTTACAGTATTTAAAATAGTCTCTTATGAAGCCCTGCTCTCTACATACAAACCATCTATACCCAAAATTCAAGGAATCTTTAAAGATGCAGATTTCCAAGAGCATACAAGCTCTAAAAAGCTCTATAAGTCTATCTTTTCAGAAAGAAACATGAACAACTAATATAGACAGGATTCTTGTCATCTAGAAGTACTAAAGCTATACCCCCAAAATCAAAATAGCTTTATTAAAAGGCAAACACAATTATGCAATTTTTAATGGTGGTACACCTAAGAAAAAACTTATCAAGTTGCCCCTGTAGCATAAAATGACACGAACAATGTTAAATAAAGCTAGACTAATAATTCCAAAAAGTTTTAAGTCCAAGGATATGCTTGTTAAAATAGTTGAATATTATCAAATGCTAAAAAATGTCGAACTTTCTAGACAGCTCCAGAGAACTGACATAAAATATATTTCTGGCATCTGTTTTTCTCTATAGGCATCTGTTTTTCTCTCTATCTCTCTAAAGGAGAGCCTCATAATATCCCAGCCTCAAACTGTCTACATTCATGTCCCAGGACACCCATAACAGGATCCCAGACATTCTACTCACCAAATATAATAAACAGAATGCTTGTAGAAAACCATATTATAGGTAACATCAACTCACTTTGTACAATTTCTGCAAGCATACCATTACTCATACACAATACCATACATGTAATTGTTGTGTCTTTCGGCTTTTCCCGGTTATGGGTCACCACAGTGGAACGCTGGTCTGCTAATGATTGGCAGTAGATATGTTACGTGCCGAGTTGCCAGCTCTGACACACAACCTTCAACAAAGGTACACCCATTCACGCATGTCTCCACACAGAAGACGCTCTAGCTGAGAATCGAGCAGGACAACATCATACTGTGAGGCAACAATGCTACCACAGCACCATCACCACAGTGTAATGCAACCAAATAATTCAAAGACAATATCATATATTAATAGTTTGACCTTTCTGTGTTAAGAATGTGGCGCATATGCATTTCAATGTATTATTCCTTTCAGTAAGTTTAACACATCATGGTATATGAACGTGGCTATATAACATTAAAACATTCCAGTACCTGAGTCATCAACTTGATATACTGGAAATTTGTGATCCATTATACAATAGTCATGTCATATTAACCAAGGAAGTCCCCATTTCAAAGATACTGATAACTACTGCATCCTATGATGGATCTTCAAATGAATATACAAATAACTGTAAGTCACAGGCAAATATTCAAAAACTTGCTCAGTGGAGTATCTTAAAATAGTTAGCGGAAATGTATATTTATTTTGTCTAAATGACCGAACATTAGTGGCTTTGAATTCTGACCTTTTAATTATCTTTGGAGGAGCTAGTAACTATATATCCATAGCTAGCCTTACTTTCTCTTTTGCTGCAGATGAGATTCTTGCTGAGTGAATTTTTGTTTTCTTTTGAAGATGGGAGAATATTTAATATACATACTTAGTTATAAAGTTTGTTATATTGTGTTGTGTTGTGTTATGTTATGTTATGCTACATTATGTTATGTAACATGGATGAACAGTGGTAACTATCATAGAAAATACACAATTCCAGTTTCATAAAACATTCAGTTTTATGCTGTTTTTATTTTACTTTATTTATTTATTTATTTATTTATAATCCTTTTGTTGGTATGCTTAGTCTCACTAGTTTAGTAGCCTCTTTCCTATGGGTCCTGAGGTGGTATTTATATTACTAGAGGAAATTTGGGCAGGGCACCAGTGAACTTCCCCTACTCTTTTAGCAGGGAAGCTGTTTGTTGTGGGACTTCCTGCTTCTGGTCTTGGTGCAGTGGCAGCTTGCAGAAGCGGAAAAGAGTATGGCAGATGAGTTAGTTGTAGAGGAGTTATCTTGCAGGAATGAAGAGTTTAAGTTCAGTGAAAGAACAACCGGAGGTCATATTTAGTGAGAAGGCAATTAAGTCTTCGCAAGTGGATGATGAAGGGGCAACCAAGCCTGAGATGAAAATACCTGCATTCAGTGAGAAGGGAGACGTGTATGCAAAGAATAATGTGAAAGTGGTCATACCTTTGTAAGATTCAGAAGTTTTTTTCCATGATCAGTTTTTTGAGGGGGAGACTGAGACACAGGAAGGATGTATTATTACAACTGTCCAGTCACCAGGGCTGTGGAATGTTTATTTACAGGATTTAATCAATTAAAGTGATCCAGAAAGTGAGAAGGAGATTTTGTGGGGAGATATTATAAACAGAATTCAAGAAGACAAAGTGGAAGAAGTGTTAAGGAAGAAGAAGTAGCATGCCAAGACAGTGAAACAAAGGAAAATAAGAGAAGAAAAGAAGATAGAATCAATGAGAAAGAAATATTTAGTAAGAATAAGTTGTAAAGAAGAAAAAGAACTAGACACATATAACATTTGGGATAGCATAATAGCACCATTGGGATTTCACCCAAAGTAGTCAGAACATTTATTCATATTAATAAAGCTACTTTTTGTGACATTATATTTGAATCAGGACAGTATATGGAGAAATTTTTGGGACAATATGAGTTAACAAAAATTGTAATCCATAGAACTTGCGTAAGCATTTAATAGAGACACAAAAATAAAAATCTATTTTCAGTTTTGAATTGAAGTAGAAAAATAAGTATTTAAAGACTATTTAAAGACAATTTACAAGGACATTATAGACATTACAAAAATTTATGACAATAGAGATTTATGGACTCAGGGTTGGGTATGTGATGTTGTATTAGAACTGGAAAATGAAATAAAATAGTACATATTCCAAGAAGGATAAATGTAGATGGAAACAAAGGCACTGTGAAATATTGGAGAGGGGGAGGCAAAAAACTTTTTATTTGAAGAAAGAGTGATCATTTAATTAACAATTATGATAACAGCAAATGTTATATCTGTGGCAAAGTAGGGCATGATGCAATAAATGTGAATTAAAATATTTTAAATGTAAAAATACAGGTAATGTATGGATGGATTGTAGGTAAAATACAGATAAATAAAAGGAGAAAGTGGGTGAAATGCATGAGAATGAACAAGAGATAGAGCAAGAGGAAGAAATAGAAAGAGATCAAGGAAAACAGCAAAAAGAGTTGACAACTATAGATAATAATGAATCAGGAGATGGTGGAGAAGTAAACGATAAAAAAATATAGAAAAGGATGGGCATGAAGTAATGGTAAAAGCAAGTGATAAAGAAGAAATTAGTTGGAGAGTGGTTAAGGGAAGAAAAAATTCTATTGAGAAAAGGGTAAAAGATAGGAAGCAGAAATGTAATGGCTTAAGTATGAAAGTAAATAAATGGCTAAGGGGTTGAAAAGGGGAAAATAATTGAAAAATCAACAAAAGAAGAGCTCAGAATGTTAGCAATAAATGTGAACAGTATAAAGAATATAAAAAGAAGATTGGAATGGCGTGTAACAATTGATATGGATATTTTTATACTTGAAAATACAAGAATTTTAAAAGAAAATGAGAGATTACCAATAGAAAAGTTATGGGGACATGCGATTATTTGGAATATAAAGAAAAAATTATGCTCAGGTATTGGAATATTATGTAAATGTTTAATATGAATCTTGGAATTTTCCTTGGTAATATTGGGTAGGGTAACAGTTATTGATGTGAGATGGAAAACCAGGTTTATAGAAATATACCAGTTTATGCATATGTGATGAAGAAAAAATGAAAGGGAGGGGATGTTTAAATACTATTAGTGCGGGATTTTAATTGTGACCTGAAAAAAAAAAAGAAAAAAGAAGGTGATTATATTAAATTAATTTCAGAAATAATTAAAAGTCGAATGTTTATGTATAAAAAATATATATATATATATATATATATATATATATATATATATATATATATATATATATATATATAAATATATATATAATTTATTTATTTTACATTTGTTGACCGGGATAGTCCGACTGGATGCATGTCCATTTTCAGTGGATGCCCCGGGAAAAAAGCTTCAGGTAAGCAGAAACATTAAAAACATGTTACAATTATAATTTTGACAAAGAGTACATAAGCAAACAATAATAAACATGTTTCACAGGTTAGAGTTAAACCCTGGTGAAAGCCAGGGGTAAATTAAACAGTAGCTGATTAATAGATTTTACACAATCTAGAAGAGAGTTAGCCAGGCTTGATACAATGATATAGCCAGTTTAGTGCCAGATGTTGTTTAAATCTAGTTTTAGATTGCCCTACGGAAGAGAGTAAAGTAATGTCAGCTGGAAGTGAGTTCCAGGATCTGCCTACAGAGTTTGCAAAGAGAGAGTCACCAGCTGCATTGTTGATTTTGCTTGTCTGAATTAGTCTGTTAGAGGATCTAAGCAGTCATGGACTGTGTTATGGGGTGATAAGATTTTTAAATGCAGGGTATAATCTGGATTATAACAGATTTTGTAAGCCATGATCAGTTGGTTATACTGAATTAGACTGGGTAGTTCAAGCCACCCAAGCTGGTTAAGATTGATGCAATGATGTGTCCTAAATGGTAGCCCAGTGGCAAACCTGATGGTGTGGTTGTAGCAGGTTGAGAGTTTAAGTACAGTCTTGTTTATATTAGAGAGTATAGGGGATGCAGACAGAAGTGTTGAGAGAATGTGAGAGCGAGCTATGGCCATTTTAGCTGGAGGGGTTAGGAAGGCTTTTATTCTGTAAAGTGACCCTAGTTTTTTATTAATGGTTTTGATCGATTGGTTTACATGTAGGTCATATTTTAGATTGTTATCTATAATGACACCTAGTAGTTTTGTAGAGGGATCAGGGGAGATTAATGTGCCATCATTTGCATTTATGGTAAAGGTAAAAGTAGGAGACCTTTGTGTTGGTGAGAATAACAGTATTTTAGTTTATTTTGGATTGATAAAAATCACTTTTTTTGGATGTATTAGTAACTAGGAATGCAGATCATACATTGACAACTGAGGTCTATTGGAAATACCCAGAGTACAACTACTTGCACCATGCCTCCAGCTTTTATCCTCCCCATATATGCAGACACATTCCAAAGTCACAATTCTTACATCTGAAGAGGATTTGTTCTGATGCTGAGACCTATCATACATATGAGTCTGATTTGGTTAATAGGTTCAGTGATCGAGGGTACAAGAAAGGGGACATTGCTCAAGGCAGATGTTGTGCTGCAAATCAAGATAGGGATACCCTACTCCAATATAGGGACAAAAACAAAGCAATAATTCCCAAATCAGATTGGTGACCACCTATGGGAGAAACACGGATGTCCTCATTAACAGTGTTCGCAGACATTGGAATATCTTATTGGCTGACACCAAGCTTAGCACATTGTTAGAGGATACATGTCATTTTTCCTTTAGAAGAGGGAAGAACATCGGTTCATTTTTGAATAATTATGAACTAGTGAATAGATCTGACAACAGCCCTAAACAATCATTTTGGAAGGTGGGCCCTTGCAGGGATGCTTCAGTAGGGCTGAAGTAGTGCTGTGGTGTG
This sequence comes from Protopterus annectens, assembly GCF_019279795.1. Classification (NCBI taxonomy): domain Eukaryota; kingdom Metazoa; phylum Chordata; order Ceratodontiformes; family Protopteridae; genus Protopterus; species Protopterus annectens. Next base: position 636,395,349 of record NC_056735.1, on the reverse strand, counting down.
GACGGAAGCCATGTTGGGTATCTGCCATGAGGTGATTCTGGATTAGGTGGTGCATGAGTTGTCTGTGAATACATTTTTCCATAATCTTTGCAAGTGGAGAGAGTATGGCTATTGGTCTATAATTGGAGAATTCAGCAGAGCTGCCTCCTTTATGAAGTGGGATTACATAGGATATTTTCCAGATGGTGGGAATTCTAGCTTCTGTTATGGTTTGATTAATTAGTATTGATACTGGGAAGGCAATAGAAACAGCTGATTTTTGAAGGTACTCAGTGGGGAGTTGATCAGCAGAGAGTGTGGGTGGGTTTTAATTTTTTGATCAAGCTATGGATAAGTGACGTGGCCACTGGTTGGAAGCTGAATGAGGGTAGGTTTCTGGGGGTGGTACTTTCATTACCAGGGGAGCTAGGAGGTAGTTGGCTTGCTAGGGCTTGAATTGTCTCAGTAAAGAATTGATTAAAACTATCTGAAACATCCTCGGGGCATTTATCAATAGTAGCAGCTGGGATGGGGGTAGATGTTTGCCCAGGATGAAGTAGATTATTCAATCCTGCCCAAAACTTCTGAGGGTTGTTTTGATTTACTGTCTGTAAGTTGCAGTAGTATTGTTTTTTGTCTTTTAAAATGGATTTTTTGGTTTCTTTCCTAGATTGCCTATATTTAATTTGATCTTGGGGGTTTTTAGTAAAACACCATAAAGCCCATAATTTGTTTCTATGGGTAATTTTGAGTCTAGACTCTTTAGAAAGCCATGATGCAGTTTTTGCTTTTGTTCTCTTTGAACAAGCAGGTGCATGCAAATCTAGGATCTCAAGAAATTTGTTATTAAAGTATGCAACTGCCTCCTCTAAGGGGAGGTGTTTTAGAATACACCAGTTACATGAGTTAAGTTCTTGTTGGAATTTGGCAGAGTTAAAGTCTTTTTTGTTTCTAACTTTTCTGAGTAAGGGTTGTTGGGGATTAATGGCTTTGTGCTTAACTATATAAATGAGAAGGGGATCGCTTAGGTCGTTGGAGAGGGTACCAGCAGTGTACAGCTGAGGGTGAATATTTATGAGTACCCAATCGGGTATGCTTTCTTTTCGGTTGGGATTACCTAGCCTGGTAGGGGTGGATATGATTTGATTAAAAGCATGTAGGTTAATATGGGTTTATGGGAAGTCTGAGGAACAGGTGCTCCAGTCTATGTTAAAATTCCCCGAGTAGTACGATTTCTTGGGGGTAATGACACGCTAGCCAGTGCAGGGTGTCTTCAAGTGTAGTTATATTGTTAGCTGGGGGAATATACATGCAGATGATATTAATGCATTTACTTTTGTTTAGTTGCAATCTAGTTGCATGAATTTCAGAATTATTAATCTGTGGTGGATGTGTTACATCTATGGTCACATTTAACTCAGATTTGTAGAGTTTAGCTACCCCTCCCCCCTTCCTGGAAATATGATCCAGCCTGTGTATGTTATACCCAGGTGGTAACACTTCCTTGTCTGTAGTGTTAGGTTTTAACCAGGTTTCAGTTAGACAGAGAATCTCAGGAGAGTGGACAGCCAGGAGTGAATGCAGTTCATGTACTTTGTTATTAATGCTTCTAATACTGAGATGACAGACCAGGAGAGAGTTAGTTGGTCTATTGATTGTAGGATTGTAGCTTAGGTTACTAGTAGAGAGGGTGTATATATCAGAAGTGGATGGGCCAGGTTTGGGGTGAATGTCTCTACCAAGTTTTAGGATAGGTCTGTACTTAGTGATAAGCTTCAGGAATTTATTTATAAGTTTGTAGTAGTGTCTGGAACTAGAGCGAATGTGCCAGGGGTAGGTGTGTTGATAGAGTGAACAAGACGTTGAGCAGGACTCGGTATTATATGTATGGTTGAATGTGGGAAGATTTACAGCTGGGGTGATAGTATGGCCCTTTGGGATTTGAATTCCCATGAGAAACTGGGTTTTCATACAAGGTAAGGAGGTATGGGACCAGCAGGAAGGGTAGTTGAGGGGAATAAATCATTGTTAGGGATTCAGCTAATGCATTAAGGAATTGTATTTCCTGGTGATACAACACCAGAAGAAAGGGTGGAGGTAACTATACTGGTAGGGGATGGGAGAATGCCAGATAAAAGCTGATAGATGCTAGTAGAATGTAGACAGAGGAAAGGGGGTGTGGTGAAATAACCTAGATGAAAGCTGATTGGATGCAGTAATGGGGGAGTGGCTATTTTACTATAAATGTCGAGGGAGTGGGGCGGGTGGGAATAGGGGGCAGGGAGGAAAGAGAAGTGAGCCCAAGTGAATCGAGGGCGAATGGAGCGGGGTTATTGCAATCAACAAGGTTTCCTAGGGCTTCCTAGAGCTGTAAGGTAAGTATTTTAACTCTTAAATTGATCAATAAATATATATAATATAAACAGTGGACTTACAGAAGGAATAATTAAAGAACAGAGATATATTATTTTTTTATTTCAGAAAGCTTGAAAATTATAAATGAAGGCATAAAAGTTATAGGATTTTCAGATCATTTGGCAATTTGGCTAGAGATTCAAGAAAGAAAGGGATATATTAAAATAGGTAAAGCTATTTAAAGTTTAAATGAAAAAGATTTAGTTAAGGAAGATATAGGAATGGGTAGGCAGTTATGGAAAGATCATGTAGGTATGAAAGAGTCTTAAAAGAATTGGACATTTTGATACATCAGTTTTAAAGAAAAATATAAGAAATATTTCTTGGAATAACACATTTTAAAAGAAAAGAAGAGAAGAAAAGTATAAAGAAGTAAGTAATGATGCTTTTAGAGATTTAATAAGAAATAAGACATATTTTTTGATAGAAAATGAAATATATGAGATGAATCAAGAGAAGATTAAAAGCATGTTATTTAAACAAATATATTTTTACAAATGAAAAAGGAAGAAGTTGCACATTATTTGAATAGAATAGTATATGAAAACAAAATAACAAAAAACAGAAATAAGGAATGAGAAAGGAAAAAATGTTAAAAGTCAACAAGAAATGAATGTAATGTAAGAATGTATGTAAATACATTTAAAGAAAATAAGATAGAAAGAAAACAAAAGTGGAAAGTTAAAAAAATAAAACAGGATATATCAGAACAATCAGTAATCCTGCTCTCTTTAAGAAGTCTCTCAGATCACACCTCTCTTCTCCGTGGCAATGTACTCTTGCCAAAATAGTACCTCCTAACATCTGATCCACTACTATATCTCTCTACAATATAACTAATTAGGAGCTTTCTCTGACTTGCTGAATTCAACTGCTTATCCCTACAAAACTCTAAGTAATAATCAAAACTGGTACCCCACCTGACTAACTCCATCCTCAATGATCAAATTGTGCATAGGGTTGATGAATGTTTGTAAATAACTTGTATTGTGTTTAATATTTATTTCAATGCATTGAGACTGTATATACACTTTATGTTGTGCTTTTTCATGTATGTACTATTAATGTTATGTGGAGGTTTTCTCACCGGGTCCCTACTGAAAAAGGGCTCACCTATGCCCAGTAGACCTTCCCTGTTAACAAATGCAATAAATAAATAAATAAATAAATAAATAAATAACATTGAAAGAAGTGAATAATGTGTTAAAATAGTAAACATGGAATCAGCAACAGGATTGGATGGGATAGAATATTATATGTATAAAAACATTTTAGATTCACAGAAGATGTACTTTGTGAAAGTATTAAATGAATGGTTAGAGGAAGATTTTGGAGAAGAATAAATATGTGTTAATATTATTAAATTTATATGGAAAAATGAAGACAGAAGAAATTGGAGAACAATAATTTTAAATATCTTAGATTACAATATTTTTATGAAAAATCATAGAAAGAACATTATGAAATAAAGTAAATAAAATATTAGAAGAAAAATATTTTGGAAAAAGGGAAAAGGAATTCAAGAATTATTAATGTTCAGAAGAGAAATTGTAAATGATGCAATAAATAGGAAAACTGAAGTTAAAATTATGGCAGGTGACTTGAGTAAAGCATTTAACAGTATAAAACATGAAATGTTATGGGATATAATAAAATAATTTAAGTGAGACAATAATAAAAGTATTTGTTTCAGTGTATGAAAATAATGAAGTAAAAGTTATAGTCGATGGTTGGTTAAGTCAAGAAATAGATATAAGGGTGGTATAAAAAAGGGATGTTCAGCAAGTAGTATTCTATTTGCATTGCTTATGAATGCAGGTGCTACTAAGATAAACATATCATTAAGAATAGCACAATATAGACCTATAGAATGGATTAAAGCACAATTGTGTTCTGTTATGCAGATGGCATTGTCTTAAAGAACAAAGAATGGGTGGAAGTAGCCATTAGGTAGTGTAATATGTGAGGGTTATAGGTATGAGTATAAATAGGAATAAAAGTAAAGGTCTAGGAATAATACATAAAATAAATATTCTGTTTAGTATTGAAGAGATAGAAATTTTAGGTATAAAAGTTGGTAAGAAAATAGACTGCAGCAATGTCAATATAATATAACAATGAAGGAATATATGTTTATTTTGGAGACCATATAAGTTGTCATATAGAAAGAAAGTGTATTTAACAAATTCTGTACTATTGGGAAAAATTGCATATTTAGCAAACATGTTTATGATTCCTATAAAATATGAAAAGAAATTAACATCTATTGTGTTTTCATTTACATGGGGATCCAGATTAAATCCAGCAAAAAGAGATGTGTTGCATGTTAAAGAAAAAGACGGAATGTTGGGTTTGGTATATTTAGTTGTTTATGCACCTTTATTGAATCTATATAAAGTGTTGACATGGTTAAAAGAGGAAAACAAGCAGTGGCAGCTGGTGACTTCAAATCAAAAAGGCGGCAGGAGACAGATGAATGGGTGTGGCCAATGGGAAGGGGTGTGGTCAACTAGAAAGGGGTGGCACTATGCAAAAAAACACAAAAACTAGGACTTTAATTAAATCCACTGCCCTGGGTGCCACTTCCAAACCGTCATTATGAGAGTCCAATCAAGACAAAATGAATTGCAGAAGAAAAAAATATTTCAATGCACTGGCTACATGACAGCTTACTTAATATTTAGATGGAAACAAAAAGGATGCGAGGCATGAAAAAATAAATTACTTTTTAAATACATTACTGGAATGCCAGTCAAAATCAAGTATAAAAACACAAGCAGCACTCAACTCAAATCACTTCTCCTTGCACTGCAGTTCTAATTATAATTTATATTCAGCTTTATAAAAGTACCAAGTAATATCCTGAAAGTAGCAATACCCCCACTTTTAAAAATGTTTCTCATCTAAAAAACACCTGCTGCCTGACAACAACTATCTCCTTGTTTCATGGGGAAAACATGATCAAAGTAAGTAATGAACAGCAAACAAGAAACAAGCTCAAGCTAAATTGCTTAAAGGAGTACTGCACAGGTTATGGACCACACATGATAGATTGGCATTCTATTTAGTTTACGGGTAAAGCCTGCAAATGTGACTGCAAGTCTCCAACAAATGTAATGAGCTTCTGAAAATACTGTAATCCTGTCCTTTATTACAAATACTGTGATATGTATTTCAATACCTAAGGCTTATACGCTATCTAGTTATGTAAATATTCTCTGCATGGCAATGACAAAAAGGCTTTCAATGTTGGTAATTCTTTAACAGTTTGCTTATTAAAGTTTACTTGCATCTTACCATCTCAGACAAGCTTACTTGATAGTCATTAAAGCATTGCTACTTAAACACAGAGCAACAGGCACTGTGATGACATGCATTTTCCGAATAAGAAGAAGCATAAATCAACAGTATAAAAATATGACAGAAAACCAGAACATTCTGCAAAATCAAGGACAGATGAAAAGCTACTATAGTACTTGTGTCTACCTTGGATGGTGGGATACTCTACACACTTACACTGTATAACTGCTCCTTGCCTTGCTTGAACACATCCAGAGTCACTATGTGGGAGAGTGGAGTACAACAAGTATGTCACAATTTGAAATGTCTCTGGCTGATGGTGATGCTCCTGACACATTTGTCATACCTCTCAGCCTCAGAGCAAGAAACCTGGACAAATCCATAAACAGAAATGGGACAAAGGCCCAAAAATAAGGACAATTTTTAAATATTGCTCTGATAAATTTAGAAAGATAATAAAAAAAAAAAAAATTCTCAGCAAACCTGCTGCTTTTCCCTCCATGTATGTTTACATTAAAAAAAACTTTTATATTATGCATTATTTTTATATGAACATAACTTTTATACTATGCACTATCAAAGCATGAGATTTTTATGTGATACATTGCGCATAATGATAAATTTTTATATCTTGACTTTATATTCTGATTCGCACCGGGATATGGATTTCAGTTAGCAAGTAGATTAATAGAATTTCTACGCAAAATATGTCCGTAACGTTATAGCTTATACAACCTATATGAAAAATAGTTCTTAGGAATTATCTTGCCTTTACTAATTCATTTGGTTTCTCAAATGGAAGTTTTTGAGTAATAGCTTTTAGTTACGTGATTTATTATACTTTGGGACATGTGGATTGGCTTTATATAATAGTTTGATAAACATCTCTGAAGCCTTGTCTCAATGAGAATTTCTCTTACAAGTTACTGATTTGTTTTATTAGAACTCCCGATTATCTTAGATGTTATAGGTCTATTAGATTTTCAACTGAGTTATTCAAATATATCATATATTTTATTCCTGAGATGTTTAAATACATCCCTCACCTGACTTGAATTATACTTTTTGAAAAAGTGACATTAGATTTTTACATACAACAGCTACATTTTATATTATGTTATGTGTAATCATAGCGCTATTCTATTAAGTAATGAATATTTAACACAATGTTTTAAATAGGAACAGATAGGCTGTTTTTTATTGAATTAATGTTGTTCTTTTACATTTTGAGATTTGTTTATAATGAGGACGTGTCAGCAAGCATATTGAATTTATATGATGGATCGGAACATGTTTCACTCTATTTTAGATTATTGTTGTTTTTTGAAAGAAGTTTTTATGATATTCTTTCAGTGTAATACAATTTTCTCAGGCTACTATCGCATTATAGGGATACGGCTTGGTAAATGTGATTTACTTTTTTTGGCACTTGCAGCCATGTTTAACTGCTCTGTATACACTGTTTCTTTAACAACTGAAGTGTGAATACAATTAAATAATTAGGCAGTGACAATTATTGAATTATTTTTCTGGCTTGCGCGCCAAAATGTTTCATATATAAGAACACAGTTTTTAGTGTTAAAATACACCTGAAGAAGCGTAGGTTTGCTACGTGAAAGCGCTTGTGTTTTATACTTCAATAAAGAGATACTACATTTGTATATCCATCTCCTGTGGTGACTCCTGTTTGGATCTGCTACTACTACTAAAGATAATAAAATAGTAGGTCTTGCATTAGTATGAATTTTCTGAAGGGTATGAAATCTGAAACTCAAATGTCTGTCATTATTTTCTAACTTCATTCTTTAATGATTTGCCACTAATTTTCCAGAAAACTACAATTTTATGAAAAACGGACCAAAAATGTGATGCAAAAATATAAAATAGCCACACAATACAGCTGGGAACCTGTCAAAGAAGGGACACTTTTTAAAATATTAGTACTGTTAACTTGAGCTGCTGACAAAATAAGAGAATTTTCCGTATTTCTGAAATTAAAAATAATCTATAACTCTGATCATTACAATTATTTATTAATTGTAAACCCTCCACGTTTTCTTCCGAATTTGCCATTTTGAGGAGGGATTATTAGGGGAGAGCAACATTTAGAGCCAGAATTAGGGACAGTTGAGAGGTTTGGATATACCTAATTCTATAGTGATTTATTTGCATGTACCTCTCATCTTCTTAACACAGGAAATATGGACAATGCCAAATATATTGGGGGAACATAAAACAGTACTAAAAATTGCTCTTGTATAAACTTAGTCAGTTGACAGAATGACAGGTCTTGTTTTAGCATGCATTTTTCTGAAGCATATGAAGTCTGAAACTCAATGTCTGTCATTATTTAGTGACTTTATTACTAAACGATTTGCCAGAAGACCACAAATTTTATGAGGATCAAACCAAAACTAAGAAGAAAAAATCTATTCATTCTGCACAAATCTGGACAGTTAAGTGGTACAGTTCAGCTGGGGCTGTCTGAGTTTGCCGACCTCCCCCCATCACAAAATCGTAGTTGAATGGGGCCACCCCCTGCAGCTATTCCAATGTTCCATTACTTGGCTATTTCACCCCATTTACCATAAAAACTGTAATGTACATTCTGCTTTACTTCTATGATGATTTGGATTTCATTTAAAAAGTTTTATTTTACATTTTACAGCACAAACATTAATAGACATCTGCTAAAGAAAGCAATGCAGTCTCACAATGAAAATAGACTTAGCATTAAAACTTCTCTGCTCTTGAAACTCACATTCTTTGAAACAGCATTGAAACTCACACTCAAAGAAAATACATCTGGCCAGTGGCAGATAAAGATTAACTTTGGGCTGTTTTCAAATCATAGGCCCCTTGCACAGGAAACATACATGTGTTCTTTGATACACTTTCCTGATTGTATTAAATTATATTCCTTGTATAATACAGTACAGCTGTTAGAGGGAATTTTAAATTTATTGATTTGAACATTTTTTCAGTAAGCAATGAAACAAAATGCATGCACCAATAATGACAAAACTGCCCAGTTCATAAAATTTCCATCATAAAAGTCTACTCAAACTTCTACAATCCACTAGTATCAGTAAATATGCACAATCTCTGCAGAATTAAAAGTCATCTAAATAATTCCACATTAAAGAGATCTATATCTAATGAAGAGGTTGCTGCTAGCAAACAACTTTATATTTCATTCTTTCATCTACAAATACAGTGCCTGCTGCCATTGAGGAATAAATTGCCTATGTTACATTAAAAAAATGATGAGCTAGTAATATTGCAATAGGGAATGGATGGCAAACTTATAGGTTCATCGTTATTAGGTATCTCAACCAAAGAGGACATTCTCAGGACTGCAGCATTCACCCCCTTTAAAAGTACAACACAGTACAGTATCAGCATTGCATCTTTATACTGTGGGAGTAGAACCCACAGCGTTCTGCATCAAAAGCAAGTACACTACCTGTTGTGCTATTAACAATACAAGCAGACTCAGCATAAGCAGCATTAAATTTCTCTTCAAGCTCTCAGCTCCTTGTAAAATCTATTACACTAAACTGTATCTCACTACTTTGAAGCAAAAGAAATCTGAAAAAAGCCAAAATTTATTTGGGGGTGGTGACAAAAGCCCCAAAACTAGGGACACATTTTAAACATTGCTTATATAATCTTGGAAAGTTGCTAGAATAAAATGCTGTGTTGCCACCATGCCTTTAACTGTCAAGTCCTGAACCCTGTGCACTACAGTCAGAGAAACATACCACTATGCCAAATCAGCTGTTTCTTGAAAGACTGGTATACTGAAAGTTAAATGGCTATCATTTAATGAATTCAGTTCTCACCATAACTCTCAACCTTTTAGCACAAAAAGCCTGGACAAAGCCAATAATGGGGGAATACAGCCCCCAAAATAGGGACACATTACAAATATTGGTCTTATAAACAGAAAATTGCTAGAATAAAAGGTTTTATATTACCATGTACTTTCTGAAGAACATGAAGTCTGAAATTCTAATGCCTGTCATTTAGTGAATTCAAAATCCATAAAAGCACAAATTTCACAAGAACAAAAATACAAGGCAAAAATTTCACAAGTGGTGGTTAGGAAATTCAAGCTCTTGCTACCTGCGCCCAAGGTACAGCATTTGAGTCTAGCCACCAGGTATATTTCCTGAGTTCTCTGCAAAGTCCGTTAAGCAAGTTCAATGAGCCCACCTCCACTGCTGCAAAGTCCATTAAGCAAGTTCAAAGCCTGCTGCAAATTCCAAGTTAAGAAGCAGAAAAAATCCTTGGAAAGACACCGCTGTATATCCAAATATTTTATTAAAAATCTCTGATAAAACAAGCCAAAGCTGCAAAAGGATAAGCGCTTTCGGGTGTTAACCCTTCTTCAGATAAAAACAAGAATGCCATTACACAATTTTAAACTCAAAGCCTACCAATGGGCTGTTAATAAAATACCTGCCTATTTTTTAGGGTGGGTTTCATAGGGATGACATCATTCAAGCCCTAAAGCGCTTATCCTTTTGCAGCTTTGGCTTGTTTTATCTGAGATTTTTAATAAAATATTTGGATATACAGCGGTGTCTTTCCAAGGATTTTTTTCTGCTTCTTTGCTTGTTTTTATTTTTTGGTTGGACCCAGTCAGCACCGAGCATTTGTTTGGACCAAATTCCAAGTTCAAAGCCTAGTTTCCTTCATTGCTGCAAAGACCTAGTTTCATTAATTGCTGCAAAGATCTTTCCATTCATCTATTCCTGCAGTACAAAGCCCACAAGAAGGTCCTTCCCCTTCCTGCAAGAGCAAGCTGCTACCCAGCCTGTAGATGTTACAGTCTGATCCCCTTACAGTCTATGCGTTGTAACTGCATAGACTTCTGGGATCTCTGCTGCTGAATGCTTTCTTCCTAAGACTGTGTCACCAGCAGTCCGGATTCTGTGCGCATGCTCCGGACTGCTGGTGAACCAGTCTAGATATTGGGAATGCTGCGAGTGTCCATGCATGACGTTCTGGGATTCGCTTTTGTTTTCTTTCTTTTTTTTACTTTTATTTTTTGTTTTTACTTCTATTTTATTTTATTTTTTATAGTGGGGGCTGCAGTTCTGCAGCCCAATAGCATGAGCCACCCCTGAAAACAAGTGTAATAATGAAAGAAAAATGTAAGAAAATATGGTATATGATGAGTAAATTTAAAAGAGGGAAAGAATGTGCGAATGAGACAATAAAAGATTATCAAGAAAAAATTATGTTATGGAAATAAAAATAAGTGACATTTAATATGATAGGAAAGAATGGTATTTAAAAATATTGAATACATATTATTGCATTTATCCATGGGAAAGGTTGAGGCATGAAAAATTAAAAGCCATAGAAACAAGATTAGGGTTGTGTAGGAAATGCGCTGAATATACACATTTTCTATTGAGATTATCAATAAAGAAATTGCCAGTGAAAGAGAATATACCATATATAAAAAATAGAAGAAAGAATATGCAATTACTGTAGTAAATTTAAAACAACAGAACATGTTTTAAAGATGTAAAAGAGTGAAAGGGTGAAGAAATTATTGGAAAAACTATGTGAAAATCATGTTTTAGACGGTATTAAGCAAATGAAGGATATCCATATCGATATGTTGGAATATGGTTATTATAGTAGCAAAAGAGGGGAATCTGTTAAGAAAATAGAAGATGTTTAGTATTATATGGACTATATGGAATGAAAGATTGAATGAGATAAGATTTAATGGGAAATGGATGTTGGCAGAGATATTGAAAAAATAAGATTTTGGTTGTGAAAAAGGGTGGGAGGCAGACAATGAATGGAAATAAAAAGAATGGAATGTATTTGTAAAGTTATGCAAATAATGGAAAATAAATGTAAAAGGATGCAAATAATTGTAAACAATGTATAATATGTAAATACTGTAGATATGGTATTTTATAAAGGACCCCTACTCTTTTTGATGTGTTCCATGGGATCTTAAACATCCAACTGAATTACCACCAACTCAAGCCTTGGTTTAACATATCATTCAAATGACTTTCAAAGTTCCAGCGTATGCCAAACAATATGGTATTTTGATTGTCTTGAGTCATATGTTCCATGAAAGCAAGTGTATGAAAGAGTAAATCATTAACAAGTCTTGAAAAATATCAAGGAAGCAAGATGCCCTGTAGAAGGCCACAAATGCTTAGAAGAGTCAATGAAATACAGGCAGTGAAAGATGGGCAGGACTGATGCATACAACAGTAACGGCCATCTCTGTTTCCTTATCCAGAACATAACTGCCACCTCTGTTTCCTTATCCAGAACAATGAGTATCAACTAATGGGTGCCATAACTAACTTGGGGTAAAGGATGCATCTGCTCCAGGCACAAGCTGTTAAGAGAATGCAATGAATGGGTGCCAATGAGATGGATGTGTGGTACAAGCATTAATTTATGATGCTGCAAGGATAGTGGGGCATCACAAATGAATACCAATACTGCATTAATATGTTTGGTAAATTTCAACATGTACTAGTAGCTGTAGCGATGTACCTATTACAGTTGTAAGCAGTTTGCTACAGTTATAGAAATAAAGAAACCGTTTTATTTATTTGTTTATTTTTTTGATCCTCAACTCACAGAAGACCTTTTTTGGTGCTTAACTTTGGGTTGAAGGGCATCAATCTGGGGAACTACACAGGGTGCAAGGTGACCTAGCTATAGTACTGCAACACACCTTCTATAAAAAGTTGCATAACTCCATCTAGTTCCCCATTTACCAAGAACATAAGAATTTTCTATTTAGTTTTCTATTTAGTTTTCTTTGTACATCTTTTCATGTTAGTATTCTTAAACCCCATGCATTTTCTCCCCATGCTGTATCGAGTTACAGTTGTGATTCTGACCATTTGCAATTGAGTAGATGGGAATAGACATCACAGAAAAGACAGGAAGCTTGCTAGGACTTAAGTAACACAGATGCATATAATGATCTGAGCTTAAATGTTGTTAGAAAAGGAACAAATTCAGTCAGTAGAGTAGAACCATTAAGTAAGTCTGCACCATACTCACAAGCAAGTTTACAGTCATAAACTGATTCTGCTTTGTAGAAAAAATATCCTTAGAGTTAAGCATGCCTCTGAAGCCTAGCAGCTAATAGAGATATTAGATTACTTCTACATCATCATCATCATGACCACAATCTTTTTAATATTCATTGGCATTGTAGAATGACATCAAATTACTGTGGGTCACTTCAGAATTAGGACTTCTCACTTCTCATATATGGCTGGTTGATACTGAAAAAATTCAAAGTTTTCATACTGTTGCAGAAAGATATATTCATTTGCCATTAACAACTGCTGCGGAGGCACTAAAAATTCCCTCTAAATATGTAATTACATGCTGAATGGGATGGGATATGTGAACATCATAATGCATTCACATTCAAGTTGTTAGTGCCATACCTATGCCTGATGGTAAAATGGAATGACTACAACACCACCTACCTAAATTAGTGTTTACAACTTGTTGCTTGCATAACCATTGCAGGGGAGTATAGTCAGCTACTGGAGCAAAGTTGTATGCTTATCATCTGTCCACACTGCTTGTGCAGAACATGGTCTCGAAGGGCATCACTGATAATATTATTTTCTTCTATTGCTAAGATTTTCTAACAGCCATCCTTGAAAATATAAGGCATTTGCTCAATAGCTTCAACTGTCATTCTGATAATAACTACAATCGACAATGCACAAACACTACAGCAAAGTACACACAAAAGTGGTTGCGCTAATGAAAAAAGTTGCAGAAATGCATCCTGTGAGGCATGCCTATTACAAAACAGAACTATGTAAGTGAATATTACTACATAGGTAGTAAACATATAATTATTTTAAATTTGTTTTTGCATCCATGGGTACTGATAACATCCCACCACTGGGTACTCTTTTTCAATCATAGTGTAAGCACTGGGTTTGTCCCAGCTGAATGGAAAAAGGCCACTATTATCCCCTTGTACAAAGGTGATGCTTCCACTGACCCTGGGAACTATAGATCTATTAGCCTGACTAGCCTTACCTGCAAGGCCATGGAGAGAATCATCATGGACCTTATCAACAAAGTCATTGGTAACCTCCAAACACTTGACCCTACTCAATTTGGATTTGTCAGAGGGAGACCATGTCTGTTAAACCTGGTGGACTTCTTCGAGACAGTCACCAAGACCCTTGATGAGGGGAAATCTGTGCATACAGCCTACCTAGACTTAACAAAGGCTTTTGACACTATCCCCACTTAGGCATCATTGACAAACTCACCCAGCTAGGTATCAACTCATATATCATTAGATGGATCGCTAACTGGTTCACTGATAGAACCCATATAGTCATAACAGGGGAATCCACCTCCAACAGCAGACCTGTTACCAGTGGTGTTCCACAGGGATCAGTCCTGGGACCTCTTCTGTTTGGCATCTATTTCTCTGAAGTGCAAGCTAAAACTAAAGGTCTGTGGCTGACACATTTTTCTGATGACTGCAAACTGGGAGTGGTCATAGAATCTCGAAACAATGTCAACATCCTACAAGAGAGTCTTACACAAAACAAATGACTGATGTCAAAGTCATGGCCTTAAACTCAATACAAAAAAGTGTATTATTATCCCTTTCAGTAAGAGTGATGTTCCTGCTAACTACCACATCAATAACAACACCCTAAGTACACACTCAATAGTGAGAGAATTGGACACATAGATTAACAACAACCTTACCTTTGATCATCATGTCTCCACAGTGGTAAGAAGGGCATTCTATATTGCTTGTCTCATAAGTAAGGGGCATTGCCTCCAGAAAAAAATAAATTATAATCTCCCTGTACTCTTCCCTCATCAAGCCAATGACTGAGTACAATACCCCTTTTGGTATGTACCTTTACAAGCACATGCAGCAATTGGAGAGAACAGAAAGGCTCCTCACAAGGAAAATTCAAGGTCTTAAGCATCTGTCCTATGGGGATCATCTGAAATCACTGTCACTTTATTTTGTTTCATACAGACTACTAAGAGGCGAGCTCTGCCTTGCATATAAGGCAATCTTTACCCTGCTTTATTGGAAGTCCTGCATACCCGTAAGTCAAATGGTATACAGGTTACTCACTCTAATGACCTTAACCTGGTATGTGATATTAATAGAATCTTCTGGAAGGACAGATTTGTCTGGCAGAGGTTACCATACCTTTGGAACAGACTCCTGCTTCATGGCAAGCAGAGAACCTCACTGGCCCTCTTCAAACACAATCTGGATGATTGTATAGGTAAACATAAATTCACTCCAGGTATTCCACCTATGTGCCACTTGAAGAGGGGTGATAGGTGCTGATCGTGGAAATAAGTGCAAAACTTGGCTAGGCTTTAAGGGCCCTAGGATCATTAGCCAAGTAATCTGCTATGATCCTATGATCCTGTGTTGATGTATTATAATGATAATTTAAGTGTTTCTACAGAAATTGTATCACAGTCATGTTATGATCTCAAATTAATATGGTCTCAACATTTGTGTTTATAGTTAATATCTAAAGTTGACCATGAACATTACTGTTAATGACATTTCATGTAACAGATGAAAGATAACTAATTAAGCTTATTTGCTCTCAGTTTTTCTGAATCTCATATACCTGCATAGCATTTCCTAACTAACTTTTGTAAAACAGGTTGTAATATATATAGCTGACAGTTTAGAGTACTGTTGAATTCCTTTTAAGGATGTAACCTCTCATTAACATGACAGCTTAATTAGAATAATAGATGCAAATTATGACAGCTTAATTAGCATAACAGATGATCTGTTGGCACAGCATTTGTATATTTTACAAATTACAAGGGTACCACTAACTATTCTGCTTGGTCAGGTCAGATGATAGCACATTGATAGCATGTGATGATTTTATTAGTAGAAATACAGTCACCTGTCTTGCATGCTGCAGTCCCTCTATGAAGAAGTGTGTACAAAAGGCATTTTCTTGATGGGTGGTAGGACTCCTTTAATAAAATACAACTGATACAGAATCTCACTACAGATTTTCAGTGGTATAAGGGTATTCACTGGACTGATAACCAAGTGCACCATAGGCTTGACAACCTAAGATGGAGGTAAACAGAACAGTTTCAACAGTGGGATGCAGGAGAAGCCATAGTGTTTTAGCCAGTGTTGCAGTTACACTAGTATGCTTTAGTTATATACTTTTTATAATATTAGCAAAATTCTGGAGCTGTAATATTATAGGTACATCCATAATGTGTAACTGTTGGTAAGCTATGTTGATCATTCATAGAGAGAGAATAGGTAAGCCCACTTTGATAAAAATTGATGGCATTTTTCCACATGTTCAGTTATATACTGTATCAGCTATAAATATTGACATAATGAGGGTCAGTGCACAACATTTACATACTGATGCTTTGCAATGTTGCTATTTAGTTGCATGAGTCTGGGTATTGTGTTCCATAAGCCAGTAATAATTGAATAAAACCCAACCCCCCCAATCAGATCAGGAACACTGAGACATGTTACTATGGAGAGTGCTAGCTGCATTTATTCACAAATGTATATGTAATCTGACTGCTGATGTCATTGGATAAGTGGAAGCACACTATCCTTTTGCTGGAAAACCATAAAGCTGTGGGATCTAGTCTCCTTTCAGGTGATTAGACTATTGACATCTTGATTCTGGTTGGGGGGAGCTGCACTCTTGAGTGAGTCTTCCTTTGGATGAGATGTTAAACCTAGATCCTATCTGGTTGAGTTGTGGTAGCTCAGGTGGATGTAAAATATCCCAGAGGACCTACTGAAAAGCCTAGGGGAAACCAATCCCTCCTGGCACAATTTCCCTTGGTAGCAGAGATGCCACCTCTTGTCTCTTTTGAAAAGAAGCCACTATCTTAGTGGGACTAATTGGCCAACAAAGGATAAAAAGCTAAATAAATAATGAGTCACAGCAGTACATTAGACCTGTGTAGCTACAACATATTTGGTGTTGATATTACTATCCATTTTATAATCCCCCATGCAGCTGGCAAAGAGAACACGTTGTAAGAGAATTAATACTTTGGCTGAAGGCATGGGTAATCTGGCAACTTATACTATCTCTCAGTGTTATCACTTTGTATGTTGTGGTAGTAGTATGTCACTGCAATGTCATTTTAGCAGTGTTTTCATATTTGTCTACATTTATTAGGAGAAATCACCAGAGAAAAGTCAGATAATACAGGAGGTGCTGTTATCCAACCTTTCATAGCACATTAACACTGCAGCTGAGCCAGTATGGAGTATCTTACAGTGTTCCTGAAGTCTCTGAACTCTGACACTCACAAACAGGAAGTCAAGTCAATTATGGGAAATCTCTTCCACTGAGTCTAATGAAATGGCACATCTGCTCACGTGGATACACCATTCTATACCCCGAGATCATATGCCAGGTCCAACTGGAAATAGCTAACAAGATATAGAAGAAAGAGGAACCCATATGTCTCAAGCCAGTATTTTTGTTCTATTAAATTCCCCTGGATGATCTCAAGTCTAGGGATATGCCAGCATCCTGTCACATTTGACCATCACCACCAAGTTGCCCTGCTATGCTCCCTACATATTCTGGGTGTTATCCAGTTTTCCACCTTATCAGTTGTTCTCAATATTCCATACATTTACTTCAACTATGCTGCTCACCCATGTACATCAGTACTCTCCCTTTATGTCAGTAGTGTATTCTATGCTTACTTCAGTTCACACCACAGCCATGTTTCCCTGTGTTCCATGCTTCTTGACCCAGAACTGACAATTGTATCACAATGTTCAGTTTCTCTCATTAAGTCTTTATGAGGAAAAAAAAGGTTCTTACCTTTTGTCTGTGATCCTTTCATTCATCTTATCTATTGTTTCCCCCTTACTTGCTTCAAGTTTTTACATTCATACTGGCTTCTGTTTTCCATTTCTACAAAAGGCATTACAATTTTCTGTTACTGCTTTCCCTGTGTGTCATCACTCACATTATAAGAACTTGAACTAGGAAAGGTGGGATTCATGCAGTATATTTATAGTGGAATAAAATATCATCTTTACCATTAGTAAGTTGTAAAATAAGGGCCCACTGGGTAAAGCTTACAATCTTGTATTCTGCTGTCTGCATAAACATGTTTGAGAACTACGGTATAGTTTCTGATCATCAAAGACCGCAATCATCACATGCAGTATGTACACAGCATAGCTACCCTTCTGGGTCATTCAACAGACACTGCAAGATCCTGTTTTACAAGTTTTCTGCATTTACTTCATGGTATTATACTTACCAATAAGTGTCACTATTAATATTGTGTTGTGTACACCATACGCCTTGGAACATCTGGACTTATGTAATTTTAATAATGGATTATGTGGAAGTCCAGATGCATGGAGGAGAAACAGTGTGCTATATTAACATTAGTATGACATAATGCACTATACTGTGCTACATGTTAAAGTACAGCACTTTTTTTTTTGTCTAACTGTGAATAAAATAATCCTTTTTCTGACACATATTGACAACAAGGCATGATTATGACTGCTGTAAATGTTAACTGCTATTGTTTTTCTTGAGATTTCTGCTTATATTTGTATCTCACTCTGTCTCTCTATCTATCTATCTATCTATATATATATATATATATATATATCTGTTTATATATATATATATATATATATATATATATATATATGTATAAGAGCATATGCATTCATTAATATCCAGACACCTTTGATGATAATGAATTCTAATTTCTGTTTTTGACATTGTTCTGTATGTGTCTGAAACTTGGATTTATTGTGTACACATTTGCTTTGTGCTCTTTGCACATTTGGGTGGTCAGTTGTTTATGTAACAGGTGAGGGTATTTTTGGAATGAATTATGCTCTCACAAGTCTCATTCTTTAAAACCATATATATGGACATCTCAGAGCTATGTGCAAACTTCTTTTATTGTGATCTTTTCAACATATATACATAAAAATATTCATGTTAGGCATGACATATACTGAATATTATTTTAGTTAAGCTAAATATATTCCTCATTGCACATTTGGGAGCTCCTAGATTGATAAGTGAAATTAATTACTTAGTTTTGGGATTGACGAATATGCAGTGTTTGGAACTTTGAAAAGTTATTACCTGAACTTGACTGGTTTATATAATGCTTTTACCAGTTGTTCATACAATTTCATGCTTATACTATTAGCTTGCTAGAAATCATCATACTGATTATGTTGTCTTTCCTTTCCTTCACTGCTCACTGCCTCTGACTGCTTTTTCTTAGGTACATGCCACATATAGCACACCTGATTGCATTGGCATGGCAAGAATAACCAGATTCCCTGGTGGTGATTGGTGCATAATGTCTGCTGACATATCTGGTGACAGCAGTTTGTAAGTGCATAGGTTCATAGGTAGGTACTAAGCTATTGGGCCTAGGGCCTATATAAGCCTAGCCAAAAAGGTACCCTGGCTTTTGTCACCCAATAAAATTATTTTTCTGTGCCCATGTCGAGCAGAGCCACAGAGGTGATCCCCGGGGTGAATTTCCTATTTCCCATCCAATCATAAAAATTTGTCTTGAACGGTGCTAATGAGGAGCTTTGTTTGATATAGATAGGTAGTCTGTTCCAGAGTATGGGAAGTCTCTGGGACAAGAATCTATCCTTCCAGCATGTTCTGTTTATTGTGTTGACAAGGTTTAGGTCCCTAGAGCGTGTAGCTCAGAGGGATTTGGATTTGTTTAAGTGGAGCATGTCCAACAGCTCTGGGTTTGACATAGCTTTGTATGTTTGGCAGAGATCGCCTCTGAGTAGGCGACATGCGACAGAGTAAAGCTGGAGTTTTTGAGACAGTCTGCGTAGGCCATCTGTTTGAGGCCAGTAATCCTCTTTGTGAGGTATTTCTGTGGCCTTTCCAGTTGTTGTAGATGTCTTGTGAGGTACATACCAAAAGGGGCTTTGTACTTTATAATGAGTCTAATGAGTGACGAGTAGAGGGGAACATTGACCTCTTTTTTCCTGGATGAGAAACCTTTTGTGATGAGGTGTGCCATGTAGAAGGATTTCCTGACTACTGTGGCAATGTGATTATCAAAGGAGAGACTACTGTGCACCTGTGTCCCAAGGTCTTATCCCACTTTCAGTGTTAAGTAGACTATCACTTATGTGGTAGCTCATGGCTACAGAGTTTTTACCAAAGGGGATGACAATGGACTTTTTGACATTGAGCTTGAGGCCATGGCTTTGACACCGGGCATCTGACTCAGTGAGGCCCTTTTGTAGGATGTCCACATCATTAGGAGTTTCGATTATGGCTCCTAGTTTGCAGTCATCTGCGAATCTCATTAGCCAAAGACCTTCTGTTTTACCCTGTACTTCAGAAAAGTAGATACCAAACAGGAGACACCTCAGGACTGAACCCCGTGGTACTCCACTTGTCACTGGTCTGAAGTCGGATTTGGAGTCTGCTACTTTCACAGTGTGGGTTCTGTCAGTGAGCCAGTTGGCAACCCATCTTGTGACATAGGGATTTATACCTAGTTTAGTGAGTTTATCTATAATTCCAGAGTGGGGGATGGTGTCAAAAGCCTTGGTGAGATCTAGATAGGTTGTGTGAACCACCTTACCCTCGTCTACGGCTTTGATGACTGCTTCAAAGAAGTCTATCAGGTTTAGGAGACATGATCTTCCTTTTACAAACACAAACTGGGTGGGGTCCAGAGTTTGCAGATTACCAATGTCTTTGTTTATAAGTTCCATGATGATACATTCCATGGCCTTGCAGACCAGGCTCATTAGGCTAATAGGGCGGTAGTTCCCAGGGTCTGTGGTGGCTCCCCCTTTGTGGGGTGGGATAACTGTCACTGTGCACCATTCAGTGGGCACAAAGCCTGAGGTGAGGCTATGATTGAACATGGTGCTTAGGTGGGGTGCCAGTTCATTCTGTAGTTCATGTAGAATGCAACCTGGGATGTTGTCAGATTGTCCATGGATGATGTGTTCTTATCTTTGGAGAGTGTGGCTTTTACCTGTGCAACCGTGATTACAGGAACTTTGCATTCTTCCAGTATAGAGATGGGCCCTTTATGGGGTGAGAGGGGGAGTAAAGTTAGCACTGAACCTATCTGCCAGGATGTTGGCAATATCAGTTGGTTCAGTATATTTAGTGCCATTGTGATGTAACTCACAGCAGATCTGAGTGTTGCCATTGAGATTCTTGACATAGCTATAGAATGCTTTGTGGTTGTCTTTAGAATCAGTGGCAATTTTGTTTTCATAACTAGCTTTGGAGGATTTTATGAGGGATCTCAGCTTCTTACTGAGGCTGACCAGGGAGTTCCTCCAATCATGGGATTTTACTCTTTTTTGCAACAGTTTCTTTCTTCTGTTGTAGAGTTTGTTTATGGCAGAGGACCACCGGATTGGCTTCCTTTTTTTGGAGGATAGCATTTTGGTTCTGTTAGGGATAGCACGATCCATGCACTTGTGTAAGTACTTATAAAGTGCATTTGTGTAGGATTCAGGAGTTGTACGTCTATTGTCCATCTGCATAGATGTCGTGAAGTTTGCCACTTCTGTCTTAAGAAGCGTGATGTTGTCTTTGTAGAAATTTTTTACGGTGGTTTCCCTAATGGGGGGTGGGGGCAGAATGTGGGTGTCTAGGATGATTAGCTTGTGGTCGAATATGACCAACAAGAAATTGACCTCTGGTGTGGAACACCGGTCGCCCATGTTGGTAAAGACCAGGTCTAGGATATTGCAGCCCCCAGTGGGGGTGTGGATAAATTGATCCAAGGCGTTGGAATTTATGAATTCCAGAATACGTTGAGAAAAAGAGTTGGTACATAAGTAGTTTTCCCAGTTAATGGTGGGGTAGTTGAAATCGCCCATTATTAGGGTGTTGGGTTGTACCTTAATATTTTCCAGTGTATCAAGAAATGAGGAGTGGGAAGTTTTAAGACTTATGAGCCCAAGCCTGCTCCGGTGCAACATACATAGGTAAAAAGACAGATATCGACAGTTATACCCAGTACAAGGTTACCGAAAAAACTAATAAATAATGTGCCAACCACAGGCTTTTATATTTGAGTGAATAAAACACTTTGCTTAACGAAAAATCTTGCAATAGAATAGAAAAGAGCAACTCAACATGCACTCAAGTTTCTCTGCAAGCTAGAGGTTTCCCAAATACAAACAGCAATTCAAACAAAAACAGAAAAAGCAGCAGCACCAGTTCACGATTGCATGAATATTACTGTTTCAAATCAAAATATATTTTTTTCTCTCTTTAAAACCAAGTTATAGAAAACAAACAGAGAATTTCATTCCAAAATAGGGTAATGCAGCTTTTAATAGAAAACGTATGTGAAAACCATTCCAGTTTACAATTCACTGATGCAACATTTCTAAGAGGCGTTGTAAGATTCACATATTTAGTAATTACTACCAGTAATGTCAGATTCAGGGGATAAATGCCTGAAATCTCAAGCTGCTGGCATCAATTCATCTGCTGGCATCAATTCATATGTGGCAGTCAAGTGCTTAGGTTTCAGAATCTGCACTGTTGGCCACCAAGTAAATGTGTGAAGGGTGACTGGCCTTAGGAACATACAGCAAGTGTACACTCTGCTGCCTCAGGATAAGACTAACACCTGCTACACAAAAATAACATTTATGATATTCAGCTGCTGAACTGAATTATAATCACTGACTCCACAGGATATCAGACACCTCACCCTATAATCACTGTCTTCTAATTCTTTAACAGTAACATCACTGTGCTGCCCTTTATTAATTAAAATGTGATTTCTCAAGGTCATCTTATGACTGTTTTGGTTCATAGGTTTGTACTAGGCTAATGGTCCTGGAGCCTATATAAGCCTAGCCCAAGAAGATTCCCTAGCATCATGCCACCCAAAGTTAGCTCCCAGTGCCCCTGTTAAGCAAGGCCACTGAAGTGGTGCCCGGGGTGAACTTTCTATTGCCCATCCACTCGTCAAGATTTCTCTTAAAGAGGGATAGTGAAGTGCTCTGCTTGACATTAATGGGAAGTTTGTTCCAGAGTATGGGAAGTCTCTGGGTTAGGAACATATCCCTCCAGCTTGTTCTGTTTATTGTGGTAATGAGGTTTAGGTCCCTGGAGCATGTGGCACAGAGGGATTGGGATTTCTTTAGGTGTAGCATATCTAGCAGCTCTGGTTCAGACATGGCTTTGTAGGGCAAGCAGAGATCACCTCTAAGTAGGCGATAAGAGACAAAGTATAGCTGGAGTTTTTTGAGTCTGTCCATATAGGGCATGTGTCTAAGGCCTAAGATCCTCTTAGTGAGGTATTTTTGTGGCCTTTCCAGTTGTTGTAGGTGTCTAGTGAAGTACATATCAAATGGGAGGTTGCTGTCAACCTGTGTCCTCAGGTCTCTTATCCCATCTTTGGTGTTTAGGGGACTACTGCCTATGTGGTAGCTCATGGGCACCCAATTTTTCCCAAAGGGAATGACAATGCACTTTTTTGCATTGAGCTTAAGGCCATGGTTCTGGCACCAGTCATTGGTGTCAGTGAGGCCTTTTTGTAGAATGTCTGCATCAGTTGGAGAATCAATAATGGCTCCCAGTTTCCAATCATCTGCGAACTTGGTCAGCCAGAGTCCCTTTGTGTTGGCTTGAACTTCAGAGATGTAGATGCCAAACAGGAGAGGACCTAAGACCAATCTCTGTGGGACATCACTTGTAACTGGTTGGTAGTCAGATTTGGAGTCTGTTACTTTCACAGTGTGGGTTCTATCAGTGAGCCAGTTTGCAACACATCTTATGACAAAGGGGTTTATGCCTAGTTTAGTGAGTCAATCTATGATTCCTGAGTAAAGGATGGTGTCAAAGGCCTTGGCAAGATCTAGGTAGGCTGTGTGAGCTACCTTGCCCTCATCCACAACTCTGGTGACAGACTTGAAGAAGTCTATCAGGTTGAGCAGGCAATGATCTACCTTTCACAAACCCAAACTGTGTGGGGTCCAGAGTTTGGAGATTCCCTACGTCCTTATTTATAAGGTCCATGATGAAGCGCTCCATAGCCTTACATATCAGACTCATCAGACTAATGGGGTGGTAGTTCCCAGGGTCTGTAGTTGCTCCCCTTTTGTGGAGTGGGATGATCGTAGCAGTGCACCATTTGGTAGGAACAAAGCCTGAAATGAGGCTGTGATTGAACAGGGTACTCAGGTGTGGTGTTAGTTCACTTTGTAATTCATGTAGAACACAGCCAGTGATATTATCAGGTCCCATGGAAGCTGTATTCTTGGCTTTGGACAGTGCAGTTTTTATCTGTGTAGCTGTGATAATAGGGACTTTGCATTCCTCAGGTATTGTGATAGGCTCTTTAGGAGGTGAAAGGGGTGTAAAGTTCGCACTGAACCTGTCAGCCAATATGTTGGCAACATCAGTTGGTTCTGTATATGTATTGCCATTGTGATGTAACTCAGAGCAGATCTGAGTATTGCCATGTAGATTCTTGATATAACTATAGAATGCCTTGTGGTTGTCTTTAGAATCTGCAGGAATTTTGTTTTTATAGCTAGCTTTAGAGGATTTGATGATGGATCTAATTTTTTTTGCTGAGGCTAACAAGGGTGTTTTTACAGTCTTGGGAATTCACCCTTTTCTTCAACAGTGTTTTCCTTCTGTTGTAGAGTTTGTTTATGGTGGGGGACCACCAGATTGGCATCCTTTTTTTGGAGGAGAACGTCTTGGTTCTGTTTGGTATGGCCCGGTTCATGCACTTCTGTATGGGCTCATACAGTGCATTGGTGTATGATTCAGCAGTCATGCATCTATTTTCCATTTGCATTGGTGTTGTGAAGTTAGCCACCTCTGTTTTTAGAAGCCCAAAACTGGCTTTGGAGAAGTTTTTATGGTGGTTTTCTTTAGTGGGGGGCTGAGGGTGGGATGTGGATATCCATGGTGATTAGCTTGTGGTCAGATCTGACCAGGGAGGAGTTGATTATTGATGTAGAGCAACAGTCGCCCATGTTAGTAATGACCAGGTCAAGGATGTTTCTACCCCTAATGGAGGTAAGAATGAGTTGGTCCAGGGCGTTGGAGTTAATGAATTCCAGAAAACATTGAGCAAGTGTGTTGGTACAGGAGTAATTTTCCCAGTTAATGGTGGGGTAGTTAAAGTCTCGAATTATAAGGTATTGGGTTGTACCCTAATATTTTCCAGTGTGTTTAGGAATATGGAGTGGGAGTCTTAGGACATGGTGGGGGATCTATAGCAGGCTGCAACCTGGATTGCAGTTTTACCCAGTGTTAGTTGTATCTGAAGTATCTCTGATGTGTTATGTTGGGCTACTAGTTTGGAGGTGTGCATATCCTTTATGAATATGGAGACACCACCACCTTTAGTGCTTTGGTCCAGGTTTAGGAGCCAAAAGGTGTAGTGTGAATTATAGCCTGGTAGTGCTGGGGTGCTCTCTGGAGCCTTGAACCAGGTCTCAGTCACTGCACAGATTTTGCTGTTCTCCATTTTAAGGAGTGCTTCAAGTGAGTGCATTTTGAGATTTAGACTTCTAACGTTGAATTGCATAACCATCAGATTTTGTTTGCTTGTAGCTGTTCTGGTGGTAATTTTGTCTTTAGGACATTGCCTAAAAAAGGCACTATAGGGGTGGCAAGAGCCTTGGCCAGTATCCAGAATCCCTAGGGTAACAGGTGCAGGCGATCTCTGGTGAAGCATTCAGGTCTGTCGATCATGTCATCCCAGGCAGACAGATACTGGATCTCCTTAGAATGACACCAGAAACTTAGCCAATTGTTGAAGTCAATCATTTTCTGCTTGTACTGTGGTATCATTCTGGGTGATGGCAGGATGCTACTCAGGGTAGGGTATGCCTGCCTCGGCTACAAGATCCAAGAGCTCCTCTATGTCTCTTTTCATGTAGTCCAGGGAGATACGTCTCAGGTCATTCACACCAACATGGACAATGACTGAGTCATATTTGTACCTGCTGTGGAGTGACCTAAGTGCATGTGTTATGTGGCAGATCCTGACACCCGACAGGCAGCTGACTGTAATTTGCTCCTTCTTCAACCTAGTGAGTGGGACATGTGCCTTACTATTGAGTCACCTATGACTAGTGTATTGGTAAGTTGTTTTGCCTTATGGGCTCTGATTGAGTGGCACACTGTTTATGTGAGCTGTGTCTCTCATGGTTTGTGCTGGGATGTAGTGGTTGTTTGTGTTTCTGCCTCAGAGGTCTCTGTTGTTTGGGCAGATTTTTATTGAGATCCTCTGTGAACGTAGGTGTGGGTTTTGTGTTACTATGTGAGGGTAAGTTCTGAAAAGCTATATGTTGAATGTGGTGTGGTGCAGGTGTTAACCTTCTCCTCCTGACTGGCTAATCTAGTCTTGGCTGGAGAGTGCTTGGCTTCCAATTTGGCTATATATGTGCATCTATCACAGGTCATAGTGTTGGGAGGTAAGAGGTTGTCTGTGTACATGAGGCAGTTGCTACATTTCCTCAGGATGCCCAAGTTCACCAGGTTGACAGGAGAAAGCACAGGGAACTGACCTTTAGACATGTCTGGATATGAGCTCATTATATTAAGTACTGAAGCCTGTTACAGGAAAAATGCCACTCAAAGTGTCTGAGTCTGTACAGAGCACTGCCAAACACTTGAGGGGAAATTAATATGTAGACCCTGAAAATTTAAGGATGAAGTATTTAGGCAGATATTCTAAAGTTAGGAAGAAACAAATCAGTACTTACAGAAAATAAAGAATTAGCTTGTCAAGAATGATGAAAAGAGGGGAGTCGCATGAATGGCTACTGCCTGGCTACTACTAATGCTTGTTTCAGCACAGCTTCACTCTGTTGGGATACAAAACTCCTTTGCTTCTTCTCTCACCAGAAGCAAAATGTTAGCACCAGTCCCAAGAAGAGAAGCAGACCTGTAGCCTTTTTCTGGTAGATGCCTTGAATAGCAACCAGACCAATGAGGTACGTTAAGCGCAGCCACTCACTCTCCAATCAGAAAGAGTCAGAAATCAATGCACTCTGCTCCTACTCTCACCAGGATCAGAATATAAGCACAGATTCCAAGCTGTCACCTATAAAGCAGTTATTAAGCTTTCTGGTGATCAGTACTCCTTCTCTCACCAGGAGAAAACAGAAGCACTAATCCTAATATGACTACGGAGAGGCAGAATGTGAGCTGTCCAGTAACTGGTGGTCTTGAAATAGACGCTTAAAGATAAGATGAAAAAAAATGGTTTATCTTAAACACTGCAGTGTGCACTAGAGGAGTTAGACGTGAAAGTAGGCAACTTAAGTTCTACCTGTCTAAAAAGTTAAGTTTTAGTGATGAGTCACTATTTTTAAAACAGCAAGATAGATTGAAAGGGGGTCGTCACTTTTTTATTCTGGTACCATGAAATACAGTAGGATGGCCAATAAATTTAAATAGTTGAAGGGGAGTGATTTCATAAAATGATAATTTTGTGCTTATTCACACCAACCAGTAAAAGCAGAGAGGAAATGAGAAAATATGGTCAAATTAACATAAGGGGCAGGCAACTAGAAAGACAGTGGTGTTTAAGAAAACAACAGTAACCAAGTGGGAAAATTTTCTGTCTGACTCACAAGAGACAGAGCTGTGGCATCTTTTCAAGTTTTAATATGCAGTTAAAAGCAGAATAGAAGTAAAACACAGTGTAAAGAAAATAAATCACAGTATACAAAATAGAAAGAGGCAATAAAGCAATACAGAATACAACAAATAAAAAGCAAACAAACCTTTCCCTCACAGCAAACTGCAGCAGAGATAAGTTGAGCCTTTCCTGTGAAGCTCTGAAATGTTTTATTTTACTCCTTAAATAAAAGGTTTAGTTTCTAGCTCCACCCCCTCAGTTCACAGATTATTAACCTTAACTGACCTCTTCTAACTTATGTGTGACTCCTTAACTGACCAGTTCTAATTTCTGTCTGACTCACAAGAGGCAGAGCTGTGGTGTCTTTTCAAGTTTTAATATGCAGTTAAAAGCAGAATACATGTAAAACACAGTGTAAAGAAAACAAATCACAGTATGCAAAATAGAAACAGGCAATAAAGCAATACAGAATACAGCAAATAAAAAGCAAACCAAAGTTTCTTAGCATTTCCCATGTCCAGTGGTGTATAAGGGTGTAAGAATCAAGCCCATTGTTTCACTTTATTTGCATTTTTTTTTATTTTCACATTCTTCATTATTTCATGACTTTGTACAGTTTAATTATTATAAGTATTTTACTTCTAATGTGAACAGATTTTAGTTTCAAAGGTATGCGGTTGGCTGACCTATTGTACCATATGCTGTCAGTTAGTAGTTTCTTAAACATATATTGTTTATAATACATGTTTTTGTTTTGGGCTGTATTTGTGGTACATGAGATATACAAGTAACCCACAACTAGTTCATGGATAAGGAGTCATACACTTGTAGCATTTCTATATTTGAATAACAAATACTAGAAATCCTGCAAGTTAATATGCATTGCATTGGTGTCTATTATTAGTACATAAAAGTTCAAGTATGTGAAATAATAAAAAGATTTTGACCAAAACAGGAATTATTAAATTTACAAACATGCAAGCAAATTGTTCTGCAAGTATATGTGTACTGTAATCATCAATAATAATCAGCACATGTTTTTATCTCTCTCTCTCTCTCTCTCTCTATATATATATATATATATACACACACACACACACACACACACACACACACACAAACACATACACATACACACACACACACACACACACACACACACACACACACACACACACACACACACCACCACCAACATGCATGTATTTATTTATAATATATATATATATATATATATATATATATATATATATATATATATATATATATATATATATATATATATATATATATATATATATATATATATATATGGGATCCATACACATCCCCGATGACACTTTCTGCCGAAGCAGAAATCACTGAACATACATAACCAAAAGTGCTGTTCACCAAAGCAGCACTTTTGGTTATTTATGCTGGTTGTGCCAGTCGCATTACATTGCGGTTGAGGGAGAATTCCCTTTTCTCCACTGTAGTGCAACCTCGGAGTGAGAATATAAAAGTAGGGGGTGTGGGGGGCACAGTCCTCCACATGAGGGGTGCAGGGGGCTTGCCCACCTGCATAAAAGAAGATTTATTGTTTTTTTTTTTTGAACAGACTTTAATGAAAGCGCTTTTTCGATGAAAGCACTTTCGTTAAATTGCATTCGGTTATTCTGGATTTGGACTATTGAACTTTCGTTCAATATATATATATATATATATATATATATATATATATATATATATATGTATATATATATATATATATATAGAGAGAGAGAGAGAGAGAGTATTTATTTATGTCTATATATATATATATATATATATATATATATATATATATATATATATATATATATATCTATAAGAGTGTATTTGTATGTATGTATTTGGGCTTGCCACCAGTTCTGTCACACCGTTAACTTGCAACACACTTCTCTGCAACCTCTTGCTTGTGTAGGCTAGTGCCCTAACTCCAACTTTCTTGATCCTGTGAGTTTAGCAAAGACTAGCCATTCCTCCTATCATACTAATCCTGTCCTTCAAACCTTCCACCCAGTCCCTAAACCTACACTCCTGATTGCTCCCTAACCTTAAAAATCCCCCCTCCTCTCTCTAATCTTAAACATCTGCTGCCTTCTCAACCATCACTAATCCTAAAGTCCTCCTCCCCCAACCCTAAGCTTCTGCTTCCTTCCAATTGCACCTTAACTCTAAAATCATCCTACCAGCCCTAACCATAATCACCTAATTACTCCCTAAACCTAAAACCTGCATCCCTTCCCTAAACCTAAACTCTCCCTGCTATTTACCTTCCTCACTTACCTCGTCTGTGGTGAGCACTTTCTTACATCCATATCCTAGGACAAGAGCAGATGGTATGGCAGCTGCATCACTGAACTCATTTTGAGTTTGAGCGTGAGCAGCTGGTCAGCCATGTGGTTACAGTAGTTTGATTCCCTAGCTGCTAATTAGTGGAATTCAAGTAGCTGGGGTTCAATCAGTTGTAAGGATCCCTACATATATACATATATAAATATACTTATACCTGCCTGTATCTATATGGGCCTGCTCACTTTAGTCAAGTCACTCATACATCAACTTCTTAAACATTGACTGCAAAAGGTTAACAAACTGCACATCAGCATGCTACTATGTGTGTGCTGAGACAGAACCTCAGTGTGCACACAGTTTCTCACCTAAAAATAAAAGTATATATATATATATATATATATATATAGATATATTATTTTTTATTTTTTTTGCATTGAGTCAGGCCCTCTGCATCCCCTGCTAGTTATATATAATAAAAAGTAAAGAAAATACTTGCACTGCACCAAAAAAGAAGCCTGTGGGTCCAGTGTGAGTGTTTTTTTACTTTTTGGTCTTGTCTTTATTGCATTTTGCCAATTATTTTAATTTATATATACCAACTCTAAGTTTGTACAATACCGAGGAACTGCATATTCTTTAACCTTTAGAACTGTGCAGTCTCACAAATCTGTCAGAAAATGTGGGCAAGGATTATTTAGACCAAATGCAGGCCATCCGTATATATAGGTGTGATGATGTCAGGTAGGGACAACTGTGCTAGGGGGAGTAGTGCAGTGCATGTGTAATATATGCCAGCATAGCTAGCTGGACTTTTGTAAACAATTATATGTCATTTGAATATCAAACTGATTTGTTCAGATGCTTGTGTTAAAATTGTATTTGTAAAGCTGCTTGTGTTAAAAATGTATCAGCAGTGGGTCCTGCTGGACAGAAAACAAATATAAATGTATGTCAGGCTGTATTGTTATAACTGCTGAAATGTATATATTTTAACAGAAGATACTGGAAGGGAAAGGGTTACGCTCAGACCAGCTAACCTTAATAAAAATATCCTGGAATTAACATGTTAGGCTGTATTGATGTAACTTCTGAAATGTATATATTTTAACAGAGGATACTGGAAGGGAAGTGGTTAAGCTTAGACCAGCTGACCTTAATAAAAATAGTCTGAAATTAAATGGCTTGGTTTAGGCCATAAGGATTCTATCTCACAGGTCTGAATGCAGCCAGAGATGCAATGTCTATAAAAGGCCTTTCTGCAGGAAGGGTAGAAGTGTTGGAATCATTTTATAGCTTCCAGGTGCTGTATTAAGCCTTTAGCAAAATTTCTGTGTGTGTATTGTGACTCATCTGCCCCAAATCCTGGCTCAGTATTTAGTGAGGGGGTAGAGTTGGAACCACAGTCAGGTGACTAGAAATGATTTTGTCCTGTAACCAGCACTGAATTTCTACTTAGATACTTGTGAAAGATGTGATAATTGCATTATTTTTGAGAACCTGACAACAAAGACACTCATCTACTTCATCTTACCTTGCTATAGCAAATAAATTGGGAACAGTAATTCTTCAGTCAGTTAGGAAAATATAGTGAGATTTACTAAATATTGTTTTTATGTATCTGTCTGAGTCTTTCCATCTGTGTTTTTTTTTTTTTTTGTATTTCATGTGAACTGAAACTCTGGTGTTTGTTGAAAATAGATATTCAGTATTTTCGCATTTTCTATTTTATAATTTATTATTAAATATATCTATACCTTTTTTGTGGCTGGCATTTTAGTAAATATTGAACCTTTGAGAGTAATTGCAGTTATTTAGTGGCCATATGGCTCCAAGTTCATGAAAGTCTTGCTGCTTGGTTTGGAAATGCTACCATTTGTATAAGTATTAATTTTACTAAGAGTAATTGGGTACCCTGGTAAGAGCCTTAAAGTAGCTGGCTGGTGACAGTTAACCTACCTTATAGTCTGGGTGGGGGTCGCAAAGCCACTAAGCTGTGCCAGCCTTTCCCCAGGTGTGTGTGTGCATTTGTGTGTGTGTGTGTGTGTGTGTGTGTGTGTGTGTGTGTGTGTGTGTGTGTGTGTGTGTGTGTGTGTGTGTGTTTGTGCCTGTGAAAATCAAATTTCAAAAAGATTGTGTGTGTGTCAGCTATTTGGAACAGGGAGACAGAGCACTGATTTCTCACAGATGGTGGTGGAGAACTTGGCTTGGAACAGTCAGCTGAGGATTCAGCTTTGAGGTGTCAATTTGGAGTCCTACTTGAGGTCTGGAGAGGCTGTCCAGCCCCAGGACTGCAGTGTGCATTCTCAGTGTACTCTTAAGGGAAATTGTACTTGGTGCAGAAAGATGCATCTGAGAATAGTGTGTGTCTATTACTTTTCTGTCCGTGAATGTTCCCCACCAGTGTCAGTGTTGGGGATTGAGGTTCCTTGATCACTGCCCAGAGGAGGATATCACAATATGTATGCAGGTCTACTGAATTTTGTTAAAAGACCCAAGCACTGTATATATACTAATACGCATGTGCCGGGCAGTAATCTTGGAACATGCACAATTAAAACAGAAAAAAATCCCCCCACTAATTATATATATATTATCCCTAGAACTGCACAATATCAAATTAATTTTGTCAGTTAAACAGATGTCAGACAAACACCATTTTGGCCACATTCTCATCTCCATACATATTTGAATATACTTTG
Organism: Protopterus annectens; assembly: GCF_019279795.1. Lineage (NCBI taxonomy): Eukaryota > Metazoa > Chordata > Ceratodontiformes > Protopteridae > Protopterus > Protopterus annectens. The sequence goes on along the minus strand of NC_056735.1, from coordinate 636,362,947 downwards.
AAATATCAAAGTAGCAGAAAGTTGAAACATCAAAATATTGATTCCAAAGGACAAAAACTCCAAAAAAATTAAAAAAAAAACTCCTGAGCCCCCTCACACCCTCTGCTAATTATATATGCTATTTCAGTATATCAGAGATTGCACATTAACAACAATAACTATGGAGAAAGAACAAATTACCAGTCTGCACTGTTACATAACCTCCCAAAAAGTAATGCCAGCAGAAGTAATCATATGATTGCTTGATCACTTCTGCTAGCTATACAGACATTCAATATTATGAACATTTGATTATATGGACTACTTCCATACAAATTTATAGTTGTATTTATATTTAGATTTATCATTTATTTTTGATTAATTTTGTTATTATCTGCTAAATTGGCTGTCTTAAAAATTCCCTTTACTGGTATTCCAGCACAATAAATTAGTCCATTCTTTCCCTAGATGCTGGATTATTAAGGCATATTCATTCCTCTAAGGGTGGGAGGGGGGGGGGTCATTATCCATCCTGGGAATCAGGAATCTCACATTTAAGTTTCTATCCACTTCTACTGCACATATCTATAATGTCCAAAGGTGTGATATGAAAAGGGCATATATGGAGTGGCTGTGTCTCTCACTTCCATAAGAGGTGTCTCTTTGGTGGCTTTGCCTCCTTAGAGGCAAATCACTTTCAATAATCTCAACCTTCACCAGGGATCTTACTTGGATTTTGCACTCTAGGCATGTTCTCCCAAAATCTACCACTACAGATAGAGAAGCTTACTCCTTATCATTCTCATCTTCACCCTGGCCATTTCCTCCAGTTTGCTCCTCTCTTTTGCATCATCATCTCCTTCAGTGCCTAAAACATTAGTTGAACTCCGGTCATGTGAGTTATAGCCAGGGCTGTACCCTCTGCATCAATGTACTTGCCTCTGAAGGATAACATTTAAATGCTGCAATCTTTCTGATCTGGTTTTGAATGCAGGTTAGATAGAATTGCTTTTTTAACTATATTCAGTGCTACAGTGTTGAGTGTAAATGAGTACTACAACTGCAGTATTTGGCATATGGGCAGTCACTTCTGCCTGACATTCACCAGTAGCATTTACAACATACACCAAGAAGACTGTATTGTTAATATTCATAATCTGTTCCTCAAAATGCCTCACCTTTAACCTGATGTAGTTTGTGCTTGTTCTGATTTTGACTTTACCCTTGTAACTCTTATGTTAAATCTCTTCTGATTTTCTGAATAGTCTTACAGCCTTACACCACTTGGCAAAAATTCTCTTCATGAAAGGTATTGTTTCCTTTGGAAGAGCAGTAGTTTTGCATGAATTATCATTAGTCACAGCCTATAGATTTTCTTTAAGGGTCTTTTTTTTGCTATGTGCTTCCCTGTCTTCAGTGGTAATTTGCCTCCATTTCTTCTTGTCTATCTCCCTGGAATGGACATGCCTGCAGCCCAATGCAATGTGGAGGAGGAGGGCAATCATTCCTTTCCGTGTTTCCAGATTTGCAATATTTCAAGCAATATATATATCTGTTTATCTGTCTACATCAATGTGTGTGCATACACACACACACACACACACACACACACACACACACACACACACACACACATGCGTGTGTGTGTGTGTGTGTGTGTGTGTGTGTGTGTGCATATATGTACATGTGTATACACACACACACACACACACACACACACACACACACACACACACACACACACACACACACACTTTAGGATAGTTTGTTGGTATGATGTAATGAAACACTAACTACAACCCTGAAGACAAGTGCTCATTTAGCTGCTCAGGCACTGAAAGAACTAGGCATGAGGGAGAGAAATAATGTGACTTTGGTCAGTTTTGCCTGGGAGGTGGTGGAGTATGTATCTCAGGATTATAGACCACTGCTAAAACCCCAGTGGCGATAGTAGACCCAATAGAAAGCATTTGTTTTCACAGGCTGGCAGGACTAGTTGGAGGGCTGTGTCAACTACATAAGTGCATGATATGCTCCTGTTATGCCCACCACTGTACACCTACTCCATAAGTACTGTAGAGGCATGTGAATAAAAATCAAAAAGGATACAATGAAAAAAAATAAAACTCTGGGGCACCTAGATACTTCCACAATGAGGGGACCTGATCTTCTTTCTTCTTCCCACCAGAGTGAAAACAGTGGACCACAAGCCATGAACAGCAATTGCAGATGGGCTGGTGAGAGCGTGAGGCAGTCAAGTCAGGAGAACTAAAGATTGTGGAAGGACATCAGTATAAAGTAGATTATCTTTTGCCACAGAGGACAAATAAAAAATACATACAAACATCCCTTCATCAGTTCCAATTTTGCCTGGCTAATTTTGGCTGCCCCTCCTTTCTTTTACAGAGGAATGATCAGCAGGCTTTGATGTCCATCTTTCCAATACACCTTTTCCTTTCTTATCAATTACTAGCTGATAATGTAAGAAACATTTTTGATATCTCATCTACAAACCTAAAAAAATAACCAGATTCACATCAAATTCATTCCACTGGTGCTGCTTCCTATAAATATCTTATTTGTTTTTTCATTCCAAACTTCTAGGCAAAGTGGACCATGTGAGTTTCAAAAGAGTAGCTGATATTGTATGTTTGCCTGATATTCTTCAGTGGGAACTCTGTATGATCTACCTGAGTGTGACATATTTTTCTTTTGCTTGAATTATTAATCGCAGCCTTAGATAAATATGTCTGGTAGCCCAGATTTAAATCTTTGTACAGCACACTTGTTAAACAGGATGCAAGATAATGTAAACAGTTGAATGAGACAGTTAATAAAAAGTGTACTGAGTTGTAATCGTTCCTCTTTTTTTCTTTCTTTTAAATTGTTATTAATTTACCTGAGATGGGAATAACAAAATTGGGAATGGGTGCATAATAAGGCAGAACAGGGGGCTAGAAAAAATATTACAATGAGCTAGTTGTTCATATCCATACAAAGAGTTTAGAGATGCTCCAGCACTTACCAATATAAAAAGTACATACAGCTGTTATAGTCTTACAGCTACTCAGCACAATGACAGACAGGCTATAACCTCTCTGCATTGAAAGCATGTAGTACAGTAGAAGCACAGAGCGTACTATGTATTTTGTGGGATGTGACCCGCCACACCCTTACACTTTAACATTTCCTGATAACTAATAAAATGAACCATAACATTTGTGACAACCCTGAAAAGAATTATCTCATCAAAGCAGTGGAACCCTGTGAGTTCCTTTCTGAGACAGACAATTGCTACTTTTTGGCAGCACTCAGTCAGCTTTGTTCAGTTATATATGATTCAATAAAGATATTTTGTTCAAAATCCCTACTGTCAGTAATTTTGACATTATGAAAAGTTTATAGTGTCCATTCTTAGTACAGTGTTATCTATTAATAAAGCTTAGCCCTCTGGACCAGACTGTACAAGACATAAAACATCATGGATCACATATTACTGAACCTTCACGGACACAATTTCATCCTTACATAGTGATACGATAAAACCTGGAAGAATCATCTCTGTCAACTTAAGGAATTGCTAGGGAAAACAGGACTAGATCCATATTGCAGGGCCATGTAATCCAGTGAGAGCAATATCATGTCATCTCATTCTTTAGTTACGCTTTCATTTTGCCTGTTTAAATTGCTTCCACTATGAAGGATTGGGGTGCAATAGCTTGGAAACCACTTCCCCAATCATAACCAATAAAAACAGATTGAAAAAAAATTGTTGGAGGACTAAGTCCTCCTTATAACTCCATCTGAGATGCAAGACCTCTCACAGCTTCTGCCAAATACATGGCCAAATGGTACCAGGGAAAGGCAAAACGTCTGAAGACCGTGCACTTTGATCTTGATCAATCACTATTTTCCCACCATTAAGAACAAGCAAGAAATTTCCAAAAAACTCCAGATCAAAGAACCTTGGGATGGCATTTGAGGCAACATATTCATGTACTGGATCAGTCTATGGACAGCATATATGCAACTATGTGCCAATCATTATTTTTGGTTTCTAATTGTATAGTGAGAAGTAGTTTTTGATATCTGAACATGTCATTCAGTTCTTGTTTCAGTAGAGTCCTAAACTATGCCCAGAGAGATATGGTAGTTAAGTAATGCCAGATCATCTTATGCCCAGCTAGTAATGATTCTTTTATCTTGCCTAAGAGTAAGAAAGTGCAAACTTTCTGACAGAAATCTTCTTGTTTGTGATACTTACCATACTAACAACTGGCCGATATCCCAGGAGATACATAGGCAAGCTTGGCCAATATCAAGGAATACTTAGAGAAACATAACGATCTACTGCTCTCCTTCTGTTAACCCATTTTCATCAAAATTGTTGTGACAAATTGCAGCATTTTTGCCAAGGATGATTAAACATTAAGATATATTAAAACAACAATAAACCTATCGATCAGCAATGGCATTTGATTAAACATTAAGATATATTATAACAACAATAAATCTATCGATCAGAAATGGCATTTGATTAAACATTAAGATATATTAAAACAACAATAAACCTATCGATCGCAATGGCATTTGATTAAACATTAAGATATATTAAAACAACAATAAACCTATTGATCAGCAATGGCATTTGATTAAACATTAAGATATATTAAAACAATAAACCTATCGATCAGCAATGGCATTTGATTAAACATTAAGATATATTAAAACAATAAACCTATCAATCAACAATGGCATTTGATTAAACATTAAGATATATTAAAACAACAATAAACCTATCGATCAGCAATGGCATTTGATTAAACATTAAGATATATTAAAACAACAATAAACCTATCGATCAGCAATGGCATTAATGAAACAAATTTGGGAAGTATCGTAGACTGGCTCTGCTGACTGCTACGTAAAATCACAAGGAACGCATGGTGTCACAGAGACCCAGACATGATGATGATTTTGATGATTTTCAATATATATTAAAGTGCCACTCCATTCCACAAATGCTCTATGTAATTTTGGCAAACGTTCATGTTATAAAGAATACCAAGGTCAGACATGATGTTCAACTAAAAACATTAAATGATAAAATAAATATACGGCCTCTGAACAACATGAAGTACTTACCCTCTGTGTGATAGCTATACAAAAAATCCATTTATATGAAATTTTCTATAGTGGACAAATTGGATGACTTAGAGAACAGGATACATTGCAATAAAGTAAGATTCATTGTCTTCTCTGAAAAACTGCAAAGAATGACTCAGTTATATATTAATAAAAACACTTTTCAAATTGATGGAAGTATCAGATGAATCAGTTATAGAGTGCAAGCACTGAATCATTACCAAGTACTCCACTAATGATAGCCAGAACCATTTTAATTCAAGTGCATAAATTTCTTATTTAGGCATTTTAAGAAGACTTAGGGATCTAAGAAATGATACAACGATTGTTGTTTTACCCAACTACAGTGATACATCCTATCAAAAAGAAAACATTGGAGTCTCATCTTAGAACACTCCAGTCCAGGATATAGAGTCCTGCTGCATCTTCATGCACAAATCTTTTAGTACAAATATGGGTCAATTCCCCTGGAGATGCTACAAGTCCTTTGACAATGTCAAGCATGGCTAGCAGATAGATCTATGCAATTGGCGTAAGAAGTGCACAGTATGTTGAAAAACTGGTAACAGAGGATAAGAAAAGGAAAGATAGGCTGATTTCTACTAGTCCAATCAAACTGCCAGATGTCAAGAAATACAAGGCTATCAAAAACTCTATAAAACAATCCCATAAAAAACTGTATTTATGCATGCAGCAAATGGACATACAGACTGGATGAAATAAATCTAAGAAGAAATTGAACATTTAGTATCCTCTTTAGACTTATTCAAAAGAAACTATACAGCTCTGAAAGTTCTGGCAAACAAACAATAGCAACCAATCAGTGACAAGTAAATCTATAGCTTTTCCCCAGGATTATCTGTTTGCTCAGGTCTGAGCACATCAGCCTGACATAAAATATTAACTGACATATGAAGACTGTTTCTTGCCTCTTCTACCTCTGCAGCAATGATAGCAAGTGTGATACCAGGATACGTGTATGATGTGGGTCAATTTTCCATTATTCAAATGGGATGAGTGTTTTGAGCTGTGATTCAGATGTTATTTTAGTCACATGATCCAGCTTATCATAGCCACATGGTAAGTTACCATACAAGATCTGAGTATAGACAATGATAAGATTGTGATTTGTATAAATTGTATTGACGTATTGTAATTTTGTAGGTGAGAGATTTATGAATGCCTGCTAATTGACATTAAAGAAAAATAAAACTGATATACAAATTGTTACCTAATCTTAAACTTTGATACAGACTTACGTAAAACATTGAGGGGGTAATATATAGAGAGCATACATGGTACACTTGTCCTTGTTTCTGACCCATTTCTTTCCTGTAAAAAGGAGAAACAGGCTTGCCCTAATAATTCAAGTATACAATTATAAGATAGTTCTGATACATCTGAACTAGAATAGAGCTGTGACTAACTACTTTGGTATCCTGTAACATTCCCCACTATACACCCCAAAATATAAGATGAGGAGCAAAAAAATGTCCTCTCATTCTTGATGAAAAAAAAAAGCTGAAGTACTTCAGCCCTGACAACAAATGACCACAAATGCAATATTGCATTTTTTTCTACATGTTGGTACTGTACTACTAACAAATTAACATACTCCCAACACTTTACACCAAAGGCAACTGCCCCTTCTTCCCAACATAATTACATCTCTGCATTATAATATCTATGTAATAGTAGGCTTATTGATGTTTATTGTACATTATTTTTATATCTTAATTAGTTTATTAGATGTCCTTTCATCGTTTATTTATATACAGGTGTATTTCTTTTAATATTTTGTTACTGACATTTTTTTCTTACACAACAGTGGATACTATACATAGTCTGGGATGCAGGACAGTTTACTGTGATTTGAAATCTTACAGGGTTCCACATCATGATGAGCCTGAGAAACTCAGACACCTGTCTTCCTCTACTGTTTTCTGTTGGAAGTAGCTTTTGTATGGGGAGGGGTCTCACGTCTGAAGCCATATGCAAATGCACAAGTCCCAGTGAGCAGCTTGTACAAATTATCTGTATGCCCTCACCCAGAAATGGTGATGGCAGAGGAATAAAAAAGTAGCCTGATTTAAAGAATAGCTCTAGTCATTTTATTATTTTTTTCACTGGAGAAAAATAAGTGCTGTCTTTAAATGATATTCACCCATTCATCCATATGGAAAATGTTGCAGCCCATATTGTATTTATATGCTGTGTGCATGTGTGCATATGTTTGTTTGTGTGTGCATGTTGGTGTCTGCGTGTGTTTTTATGTGTGTGTGTGTGTGTGTGTGTGTGTGTGTGTGTGTGTGTGTGTGTGTGTGTGTGTGTGTGTGCGTGCACATGCATGGGTGTCTGAATATGTGCATGTGTGACTGTTGGGGGTGCCTATGGTATTATTTCGCATGTACCCACTAGACTGAATACCAGTGAAGTTACATCTTGCAATAAAGTATTTGATTTGTAAATACAGTACTTGGCCACTGATAGGTCTTGAGTTGTATCAAACTGTGCCGACCAATTTGCACTGGTTGTGAGAATTTCTCAGAAATCAGATTACCAGGTATATATGTTTATAAAATGTTGAGGACCTATATCTGAAACGTTGAAGAGTTCATAAAGACCAGAAAATGATAAGACTTTTAAATTACGTAACTGAAATGTTAAAGGAGAGCCTGTTAATGTGAAAGATCATAGGGTGGTATCACATTTATGAAAGTGAAAGACAAAAATGATTTTACTACAAGGATGTAAACTGACAAAAAAAGTGATGCCTTTTTGAAATACAGGAATGGCTGGGGAGGAGTTTTTTTGTGCACAGTTGACAAGATGGATAGTATTGACTCTGCTGCAAGACAATAGTGGAATAATGAAGAAGGTTTCTAGCATATGTGGGTGGTGAATACCAATTAACAGATCACTGTATTAGATGATAATAATTTTCCTAATGTGGACAACATCTTTTGAATTATCACAATATCCAGTGAGTTTTAGGGAAGTTTTTAATGCAGTAATAGATTTGCACTTAGAATCCTACAGGAACAGATGACATCCCCAAAATGAAAAAGAAAAGATCACATGATAGAATTTGATCTGGTAGAAATTTGAAGAGAACTTCATCTCACTGAAAGAAATGGGTCTATATTACATAGTCGAAGTTCCGTAACTCCGAACAGCTAATGGTCAAACTATTATGTTCGAAGTTAAAGGACTTCGATGACATAAAAAAAATAAAAAAAGACAACATACAACAAAATAAATTGTTGTAAGCAGGGGAGCAAGCCCCCCTGCACCCCTCACATCTCACATCTCACATCTCACATGGGGGGGGGGCTGTGCCCCCCCCCCCCCGCTTATGGAGATTTCCATTCAAATGCACAACTTTTACAAATTTGAACTTATGGTCTTGACCATATGTGGTTCGAACTTGTAAAAGTTCGACTATGTGATTGGAACCCTGAAAGAAACTATACATATTTTATGTAAAAAGCAAGCATTATATCCAGGTTTGACTTCTTCTTGATCTCATATACACTGGTTAATATTATTATGGAGGTAAATCTTATTTTAAATGTATTATAAGATGAGAAACAAGTAAGTCTGGAGTTTTAATTTTTTTTTGCTTTGTAAGCAGAGGGAAAAGAGGATGAAAGGTAGACCCTTTAATATTAAAGAGCTCAATAGAGAACTTTGTTAATGGAAAATATAGTACAGTATTTTGAAAAACATTTAGAAAAACTCTGATATATTCAGAAACAAAATTCTAATCACTGTTGTAGAAACAAAGGGCAAAGTTCTTTAGACATCAGTATAAATAACTGACAGGAACACCAAACACCAATAAATTCTTCATGGGGTTCCACTGCAGTGCTTAGATTTTTTTTGTTTCTTTGTTTCTGAGTCTTATGTTTTCCAGACACTGTTTTTAATTTGTTTATTTGTTAATTAACTCTGATATATTATAAGTAATTCAAAGTTTTTTAAAGTACAAGTAAAGCAATGGTTAAACAAAATTATTAAAGACAGCATGACTATTAAAGCACTTCATTCTACCAAAAATAGTGGAAGGCTATAATAAGAAATCAAGGTGTAAAGGAAAATAATTGGCAGGTACATCACTTTAAAAAGAGCACTAAAATAGTCAAGCCTACAGGGGAGATGGGAGAGAATTAAATCATTTCAATGGTTTCAGGGATTCATAGCTCCAAAGTTTTAGCAAGAAAGCTAAAGGAAAGGTCCAAAAGCTCTACACTATAACCATGCAAACTTGGTTTGCAATCAGTTAAACATGCATAAACTATTAAAGCAAGAAAATCTTAAAAACCCTACAAATGGAGATCCTTGTGAAAAAATAATGTATCTGTACAAGGTTATCACCTTACCAATAGTAAAAGTAACAGAAAAGGGGAAACGATGTTATACTGATTAATTGGTTAGAAAGTATAGTTATCTTCAAGAAAAGTACTGAGTTCATATGGGCTGACACTTGACTTTTATGAATGCTGTTAAGATATAGTGAGGGAAACCCTATTCCATTTTTCTCTCAGTTCAAACATACAGCCTCCTATGTATTGAAAGGTTCTAAAACATTGCTGAAAACATAAAGAAATATTTGTGGTTTTATAATGCATGTATTTTGATGCCTGAAGAAGCAGTTTTGAACTGCAATAGTTGTACTTGTGAATAAACATAACTAAATATCTGCATGTGGTGCTACAGCTATTGTTTTTTTCATTGACTTTCATAAATCAGCATGTACATAATCAACTATCTTGGCTTGCCAATATTAACCTTTCATCTTTTGGTTTAAATTCACCTATCCTTACCCATCCCTAGGTTAGTTCCTGATCAACATGAGATTGTTCCATGATTTTTCTGTACTTGTAACTATATTTATGCCTTTTCCGCATTTCTTGCCTTCTCATCTGATCCTTCTCCTTATATTCTTTCTTTAGTTTTTGGCACATTGAGTTGCTGCCTGATTTTTGTCTACCTCTGGTTTAATTTCCATTCCCACTAAACTCTGTCAGCATCAGTTACAGTATATAGTTTATACATTGCTGGAAGGCAAGTTATTGGTCTATAACTTTTAGGATAGCTTGTAGGTTAACTCTTAAGGACTAGTATCATTTTTCCAGTTGCTAACCAGGTTAGCACCTGTTCGGGATGTGTATATAAGCAGTTCTTACTCAGGGTTAAATCATATTGTAAAGATGTAATACTTTTAGACAGAAGTTAGGTATGCATACACTAAGTCTTCTGAACTCATAGACACCTCAATGGTAGAGTGCTTTTTTCCTGCTGGACCGTCAGCATATAGGCCAGTAATGACCGTAATCATAATTATCTATGTGTTCTCCCATAGAAATGTCTGTGGTATCTGAATTTCTGCCATCATCCATAAGGTGTTCCTGAGGGGTTTAGAGATACTGGTATAGAGGTGCATGGAATTCTCCCTTTAGTGGCTTTAATGTAATGTCACAGTGTGCTTGACTTTCTAATACAGTGTCACTTCCTGCAGATTTATTAACACATTGTGGGTGCAAAATCCTGCCATTAAACTCGGTGACTGTGTGCTACTTTTATCAGGCTTTCTCAGTAATATAACTGTACTTTCATTATCATCATCATCATCATCATCATCATCATCATCATCAGGCATTCTGTCGCTGATATCCTCTAACTTAATTGGTATAACTTAATTGGGTTGGGAGGGTGGCTTAATGGATAAGGTGTTTGCCTTACAAACACAAGGTTCAGGGTTTGAGTCTCACAAGGGTTAACTGGCTAGGCTTAAAATGGCTCGCAGGGGCAGTTAGCCTAGTACTAAACTATGACCCTATGACCCTATAATGGAACTGTTTGCTTGTGCTGCTGACCGTGTAAAGAATTAACTGAATACATCACTACTTAGATGGTGGGTTACACTACTGGATGCTGTGTAATGCGTTGTGGAGGACACTTATCGTGCACGCTGTGCTCATTGGTGCCATTATATTCTGAAGTGGAGAGTTCACCTGTTATTAGTAATTGCCAAGAGTTTCAGTTAATCATTGCATTTTATCCTTCTGTTGTGCATTTATGTAGATGCTACTTTTGTGAAACCAACCTTCCTAAGCATAAGTCTGGTGATACTGCACAAGTGGGTAACATCCAGGGTCCACACCACCTCTAATTATTCCAGTGCCATTGTCGTCTGTCTCATAAATATTCCTGCAAATAGAGCTGATTGTTTGAGGCCCCCCAGTACACCTATAGGCAATTGCATTCTGCCTTGCCTTGGATTTTACATGTCTTACTGTATCGTTGCTTGTCTTTTTGCACTGTGTTAATGTGTGCTTCTTTCTGGCATCAACATTTATATCCATAACTAACTGATTCCATGTCATTTCCCCCTCAGCTTGCTTGGGCCTCCATTTTCCAAAAATGTTTGTCATATGTCCTAAGGACTGCAATGAGAATGCAGTTCTCCTCATTGCTAAAGTTGTCACTTTTGAAATCCCACCCCTTCAATTATTTAAATTTATTGGCCATCCTACAGTATTTCATAGTACCAAAATACAAAAGTAACCACCCCTTTCAGTCCATCTTGCTGTTTTAAAAATAGTAACTCTCCACTAAACCTTAACTTTTTAAACAGGTAAAACTCAAGTTACCTACTTTCATATCTAACTTCTCTAGTGCACACTGCAGAGTGCATTCTTTTCAATCTTACCTTTAAGCATCCCTGTTACTAGCACTTTCTCTAATACCTAAAAGATCATCTCTACTTGACTCCAAGTAGACTTTTCTCTATCTGTTAAACCTAGCACTTGCTCCTACAGTACTTATTACCTTGATACGGCACTCTTATAGATAGCACCTCAAAAGGCAAACCCCATTTCTCGGTCACCCACATCCCCAGAATCTCTTTTAAAGTTTTTGTCTAGTCCTTCTAGCATGTCGAGGGATCAGTTGCTAGTGTCCTCTCCTGCTCAGCTGGTGAACCTGGGAATATTGAGGCAATGTTACAATTGCCTCATGTACACAGACAACCCTCTCCTCCTCCCACAAAACACAAATACATGCGAGAGATGCAACTATACGGCCAAACTGGAGGCTGAGCTCTCTCAACATAGGACTGGCAAGACCAGTCAGGAGGAGAAGGTTACCACACACACTATAGACCCAGTCTCACATAGTACCATCACAACCTCAAATCATACACATAAACACACAAAGACATACTCGGCTGCTCTGATCAAAATCTACTAAAACAACAGAGGCCACCAAAGCAGACACCCAAACAACCACCACCTCAGAACACAACACCTGCAACACATAGACCTCACAGTCAGAGTGTCAAACAGTCACAGCCCTTAAGGCCAAACACAATGCCAGACACACTAGTCATTGGTGACTCCATAGTCAGACACACTGACGTCCCGCCACCAGACTGAGTAAGGAGAAGGTCACAGTAAGCTGCCTGTCGGGCGCTAGAATCCGCCACATAACGCAAGCACTCAGGTCTCTCAACAGCAGGTACAAACACGACTCAGTCATTGTCCACGCTGGTGTAAACGACCTGAGACGCACTCTCCTTGGACTACATGAAAAGAGACATTGAGGAGCTCTCTGATTATGTAGCCCAGGCAGGTATGACCCTGACCTTGAGCAGTATCCTACCTTCACCAAGAATGATGCCACAATACAGAGATAAGATGATCAGCTTTAACAATTGGCTTAAACTCTGGTGTCATTCAAAGGGGATCCAATGTCTGTCTGCCTGGGATGACATGCTGGACAAGCCACGCTGCTTCGCAAGGGACGGCTTGCACCTGTCACCCTGGGATTCCGGATATTGGCAAAGGCTCTTGCCACCCCATAGTGCCTTTTAGGCAAGGCTCAAATTCTAAACCTACCACCCTAGAACACAAAAAGGAAAAAAAATAAGTGTAATGCTGATCTATGCGAGAAGTATAAATCTCAAAATGTACGACTCGAGGCCCTTCTCAGTATGGAGAACATCGATGTCTGTGCAGTGACAGAAACCTGGTTCAAGGCTCCTGAGAGCACCCCAGCACTATCAGGTTTTACCTCTTATCATGCCCGCCCCAAAATCCGGACAATACCAAGAAAGGAGGGGGTATCCATATTCATCAAAGACACCCACACCTCAAGACTGGTGGCAACGCACGATGCATCGGAGACCATCCAGGTGCAATTAACCATAGGCAAGACTGCTCTGCAAATTGTAGCATGTTACAGGCCACCCTCACAAACTCAGGAACCTCACATGGCCTTCCTGAAAACACTAGAGGGGATAAATGTATCACCAAACACCATCATACTAGGCGACTTCAATTACCCTAATATAGACTGGGAACACTACTCAAGCCCAAACACCCTAGCCCAAAAGTTCCTGGAATTCATAAACTCAAATGCCATGGAACAACTAGTCACCATCCCCACAAGAGGAGAAAACATACTTGATCTCATCATCACGAACATGGGAGCACAATGTTCAACACCGGAAGTATACCCCTCACTGGTGAGATCAGATCACAAACTAATCTCGCTGGAGGTCCTCATCCCACCCCCACCTGAAATAAAAAGACCACAGTAAAGAACTTCTCGAAAGCCGACTTCACACTTCTAAAGACTAGTGTGGTCTCCTTTAAGGTCCCCGAGCCGGCGGAAAACAGTACTCAAGCCGCTGAATCACTTACAAATGCCTTCTACCAGCACCTGCAGGACTGCATGGATAAGGCAATCCCAAGCAAAACAAAGACTCTTTGTACCAAAGGCAAGCGTCCAGTCTGGTGGACCCCAGCCATAAACAAACTCTACAACAAAAGGAGGAAGCTACTACAAGACAGAGCAAAATCCTTAAAAGGTAAGACACCCTTGATCACTATAAGTAAAAAACTAAGAGCTCTCATAAAATCATCCACAGCAAATTTTGAGAGAAAAATAGCTAAAGACTCAAAAGACAATCATAAGGCCTTCTTTAGCTATGTTAGAAACCTGGGAGGAAACTCCCAGATATGCTCAGAACTAGTTCAAAATGATGTGAAGATTACTGATCCTACAGACATTGCCAACATACTGGCTGACAGGTTCAGTGCAAACTTCTCCCCCCCCCAAAAGGAGGGATATCTATACCAAGCGATTGCAGCCCCCAAACATCTCCAACGCCCAAGTGAGAACTGCTCTCTCCAAAGCAAAAACACAGCATCCATGGGACCTGATGGTGTCCCCGGCTGTGTGCTCCACGAACTCAACGAGGAATTAAACCCACAGCTAGGACAGCTGTTTAATCATAGTCTTACCTCTGGATACGTACTCCAGGAGTGGCGCACTGCAACTGTGGTCCCACTTCACAAAGGCGGTGCCTCCACTGACCCTGGAAATTACCGGCCCATTAGCTTGACAAGCCTTATCTGCAAAGCCATGGAGAGGATCATAATGGACCTCATAAATAAAGACATGGGGAATTTGCAGACTTTGGATCCATCCCAGTTTGGCTTTGTCAAAGGCAGATCATGCCTTCTAAACTTGGTTGACTTTTTCGAAACAGTCTCCAAAGCCATTGATGAGGGAAAGGCAGTCCATACAGCCTACCTCGATCTGGCGAAGGCCTCTGATACAATACCCCACTCGGGTATCATTGAAAAACTCATCAGCTTAAATGTTAACCCATACATCACAAGATGGGTTGCAAACTGGCTGAGTGACAGAACCCACAGGGTCAGAGTTGCTGGCACCATGTCAGACTCAAAGCCTGTCACAAGTGGTGTACCACAGGGCTCAGTCCTGGGCCCACTCTTGTTTGGCATCTACTTTTCACAAGTACAAGCAAACACATGAGGGATATGGCTGACAAAGTTTGCAGATGACTGCAAACTGGGCCATAGTAGAAAACACATCTGACACAGATATCCTTCAGAAGGGTCTCACAGAAATGGATAACTGGTGCCAGAGCCATGGCCTAAAGTTAAATGCCAAAAATGCATAGTCATACCCTTCGGGAAAAACAAGGTTACCCCTAGCTACCAAATAGGTGGCAATCCACTGAGCACAGAAGAAGTTATCAGGGACCTGGGGACCCAGGTTGATAGTAGTCTGTCATTCGACACCCATGTAGCTAAAGTAGTTAGGAAGACCTTCTACATTGCCCACCTTATCATGAAGGGATTCTCATCTAGATCAAGGGAGGTCATAGTCTCCCTATACTCATCACTCATCAGACCAATGATTGAGTACAATGCCCCATTCGAATGTATCTGACCCGACACTTGCAGCAGCTGGAGAGGCCACAAAAGTTCCTCACCAAAAGGATAAAGGGTCTCAAACATCTGTCCTATGCTGCCCGACTGAAAGAACTCCAGCTCTATTCAGTCGCCACCGCTGCTCAGAGGTGACCTTTGCCTAACATACAAGGCCATGTCAAACCCAGATTTGATGAATATGCTTCACCTCAAAAAGTCTAGATCCGTCAGGGCCACAAGGGCAGGGGACTTAAACCTCGACACGGCTATTAATAGGACGTGCTGGAGGGATAGATTCATCACCCAAAGACTCCCTATGCTGTGGAATAAAATCCCGGTATATGTGAGGCAGAGCACCTCGCTGGCCTTGTTCAAGAGAAATCTTGACCAATGGATGGGAGATCGCAGATATACCCCAGGGATTACCTCAGTGTCACTGCTCAACAGAGGCACAGCAAAATAATGGGTATAGTTCCCCATACTAAAGGGGTGGCGTAAGCCACAAAACTATGGGCTAGGCTTGTAAATGCCCTCGGGCAGATAGCCTAGTATGAACCTATGAACCTATGAACCTATTTCTCTGTTTGACTCCTGTTGTAGCTGCATCATTCATTTACTTAAAACACCATGGCAAAATCAAGTACTGAAACTTTTAATTTACTAATCAGCCAAATATCACAGCAATGAAAGCACACCTGCATTCATCACAAATAAATCAAAGATCTGAGTACAAAAACAACTATGGTGACACAATACCCATATTTATGTACACATAAGCAAAGACCAAATTCAGCCTGGAAGTAACCTGTACAGCATCAACAAATTCATAGTATTATTGCAAGCACTTAATATTACTCTGTCATGCTTTGCCACTGCTAGCAGGTGTCAAAGCTTCCCTACCACTTTTTGGTATTTATACTGCCATTTTTCATGGATTTAAATCCTCAGTAAAGCAGCATGTTTCCTGAAAGAAAGTACATTGGAAAAATACATTATGTCAGACCTCAATCATGTATTTATTTATTTATCTTTCTTTACCAGCAACATCTGGCTGGGATAAAACCCTTTCTCAACAGATGCCTGGGGAGAAAAGCTTCACATTTAACAACAGTTTTTACATATATATAAAATACAGTTACGTGATATCAGAAATATAAAATATAGTTGTGTACATACATAAGAAGAAAAGGTTTACAACAGCTTACATAAAACACAATTTAGAAACAGAGCATGTAGATATCTTACATAGGTATATACAGTGTTGAACATTCATTAGAAATAGGCATAGGTTTGTATATAGTAAAGAGAGATATAACAGTGCAAAAAGATACTGTAATATTACATGTGATTTATAGCAATTAAATAATGAAAGAAGAGGAGGCTTAACAATGGAATATTAGTAAGTGGGGAAGGTGGTTGATAATGTAATGTATAACAGTATGTTAGTAGTAGAGCAACTATGAACTTACTGTTAAATTTAAGATTGAGAAGTAAAGAAATTAGGAAAGTGAGAATAGTTGGGGCTACTTGCACTATTATAATGAGTATTAATTTTGGATAGATGATTACAGAAAGAGTGGTGAAAATATAATAAAGAGAGGACAATGAGATAGTGGTTGATCTAATTGGAGAGAAGAAGAGATTGAGTCTTGTCACTTAGAGCCTGTGATTCATATAAATTTATGTAAACAAAGTTTAGTGAGTATCTTCTGGCCTGATGGAGGGAAAGAGGTAAGTGGAAAACAGAAGTATTTAGAGAAAAGTATTTGGATAAAAGATAGCAGGTGCAGACAATACTAGCCAGGAGATGAGCAGGACTAGAGACAATTTTTGCTTAGAAAATAGTACTTATATACTGTGTGTCATAATCAGTAAATGCCACCAAAATAATTTGCAAAATACCTTTCACATTGCAATTATTCTCCACACAGTTTCAGTGCTCTCAAATAAATACACAAATCACTTACAGTTCATATTACTTTTATAGTTTGAGCCTTCTCTTATTGTGTTCCAGATCGTTTTTTGGTTTTAAACAGTTTATCTGGTGTGTTTGGTGCAGAGTATTTTGATGGCGACTGGAACCGGAGAGGCTTCTCCACAACTTTTCACGCAGCGGAATGAAGAGAATGATTCTAGCGGCAACTCCAGCTGTAGCTTAACAGCACTTGTTGAGGCTCTACTCGGCAGGGTAGACGCCTTAACACAGAAAGTAGATGCCATGGCGTTGCCGGTTTTAAGAACCGGTAACAATTTTCCACCGCCTGGATTTACTACCATTAACGGAAGCTCTACAACTCCACCGAACGGGCAGCAGTCCCCAGGGCTTCGTAATACTGGTGCTGGACTACCAAGTAGCAGTAATAGACTTTTTGTACCTGGCGATCGAGGTCTTCCATTCGAATCTAGCGAATTGCAACCAGGTAATGATATTACCAATATGCGTTCAACTAATAACACTGAGGGTATCCCAAATAAGCAGGGAATCCCCATCATGTCGAATTTTTTGTCTAACAATAATTTCTTCAGTCAGGAGTTCCATCCGCATGTTTTACCTATTCCAGGAGGAACTTCAAGTAGTGGCACTTTATCAGATAAAATTGACTTATTTGACAATAAGTTATATAGATGCAAAAAATTACAACTGGAGGTTTCATATTTAACCGAGTGTATCAGGAACAAGGTTATTCCCAAGGGCCTGCGCCAATGGCGATTTCCTGCTGGCCTTTTGGATAGTTCTCCTTTTTACCAAGAACTTTTAGACTTGTTTGATCGACAAAGTACTGAGTTCTTACAAGCCCTCATAGTATATTATTCTAAAGATATAGTAATTCTTATGGAGGAGCTTGAAAACTTGGAACAATCTATCATATCGGATAGGGAGTTTTTTCGATATAAATATGAATACTGTCGTATCTATACAAGTATTGAAGCGAGCATGGAAAAACTTTTGGCCATAAAGAAAAAGAAACTAACAAGGGATATAACTGATTACAGCAATAAATGTGCCTATCCTAAACCTCCTAAAGCATCAACAACGGTTCCTGAAGGGGCTTTAGATCAACCCGATAATATTGGGGAACCAAATCAAAGGTTAAATAATAACAATTTTAGTAACAGTAACTATCCAACTGAACAAAGGCATGGGCCAAGAAGGAGCCCTAGGTTTAACAACAACAATAATGGCAATGGTAATGTTCAGGTCCCCAACCAGGGACATGTACAAGCAGCAGGATCAATGAATTTCAACCAACAGAACATTATTATGGAAGACGAGATAGAACAGAATAATCAGGGTTTTCACTTGGTGAACAATTCCAAGAAGAAAAACCCCCCTCAAATACAGAGGCAGAACAATGTGAGGAACAAAAGACGGGGGAGGAGGAGATGACCATGAACCTTGATTTTGGTATTGACCCTATTCTTTTAAGAAGTTCTTATAGTGACTTTGTTTTGTACAATTACACCTTATTGAATATACAACAGGACATGGTTGATTTTTTCGCTAAGGATCTAACATTTGTTCCTGCTCGACATATGGACATAACTAGGACTATAATTGACCTAAAAATTTATGTCAGAAAATTAAACTTGAATTTTTTAATGGGGAATAACACTCAGGTTATTAACAGTATAAAAGTGTCAAGTTCTTATAACCCATTGTTACATCCTATTTTATCAACCTTTGAAAAAATGTGTGAATTAGATTTGTGGGCTATTAAAAACCACGTCATATATAGCAGGGTTAAAGGTGGTAACAACATGTCAAGACTCGAATGGGACTTTTTACACCTGTTGCAGGATTGCAACGTCCGGTCATGAGACCTGACAAAGGTGGGGGTGTGGTCTTGATGGATCAATATAAATATGTCGAATACATGATGGAACATCTCGACACAACGGCTTATGAGCAGGTATCATTAAATGAAATCCATGGTGCATATAGAAAAATATATGGTGTTCTCAATGATCTGTTTTTGGAGGGGTTTATTGATTCAGACGTTTTCCATTATTTGGAGATGTCTGCACCTAGAATTCCTGCATTTTTTGGTGCACCTAAGCTACATAGCGATTACAGGCCCCACCTTTCAGACCTATGATTGATGGAAGAGGCTCCATCACATATGCTTGCGCTAAGTATGTGGATAGCATTTTGAAGCCTCTTATAGGAGCAGTCAAGCACATTTGCAAAGACTCTTGGTCTTTCTTGAGGGACATTAGCAATCAAACATATGCCGTTGATTCAGTGTTTTTGACAATAGATGTTAAAGACCTCTATACGGTCATACCCCAGGATTTAGGCCTATCATGGGTCAGGGAGTTTTTGTCAGTTAGAAAAATATCGGATGATATCATTTACACTGTTGAAACTCTTCTTTAACTAGTGTTAAAGAACAATTTTTTTACCTTTGAAGGTAACTTCTACCTACAAACATCAGGTGTGGCGATGGGCTCCCCTTGTGGGGGCTCATTTGCGAAATGCAGTGATGACTCACTGGGAGGATGAATTCCTGTTCAAGGATGATATTTTTCAACAACATGTCTCCTTTTACACAAGGTATCAGGACGATATTTTCTGTATTTGGAAGGGAGATAAATCAGTTATCCCACAGTTTATCGATAATATGACAAGTATGACTGAATTCCTTAGTTTCACATATTCAGTGGCTGACTCTGAAATGAATTACTTGGATGTTCTTTTATCTAAGGACATTACCAATAATAGATTCAAAAGTACTATATATAGAAAGCCCACATATTGTAACTCACTGTTACATTTTTCGAGCAACCATCCGTACCATCAAAAAAGATCAGTTATTAAGAGCCAACTGGTCAGGGCAGCACGGATGGTGACGGATGATAACGATTTTCAAATGGAATGTGAAAAATTGATAGCTATGTTCACATCTAGGGGGTATCCTTTATGTCTAGTCAATAATATCGTACTAGAAGTTACTAACAAAAGGGTGGGGGGTTATTTTTCACCCCTGCTTCCTGTTATAAAAACTAATAACTTGGATGTTAATCCTGAAATTTCAAGTTTACAAGTAGAGACATTCACATCTAATCTACCTAAGCCTAACTTTTGTTGTAGTTTCCTTCACACATATTCTATGGATTTTCAACAGATAAGGGAAATTATAAACAAAAATTGGGAGGTTGTTAAACATGATAAAGGACTAGTTGCCCTTGTTGGTGATAAACCTAAAATAACATACAGGAGGGGGGACAACCTCAAATGCATTATGGAAAAAACGAAACAAAAAAGGATGTCTAACTGTCCATTAGGGATGCACAGATGTGGAACATGCAGTCAGTGTATGTATATAAAGATTGGTACCACATGTAGCATAAATGACACAGAATATAAGATTAATGGCCACTTCAATTGTGAAACAAAATCAGTGGTCTATGCTGCTATGTAATCTATGTAAAGCTTTTTACATAGGAAAACCGGCTAAATTAAAAATTAGAATTTATGAGCATATAAATGCGGTTTCCAAACAGGATCAGAATAATGCTCTAGCTCGGCATGTAGTTGAAAATAGTGGACATTCCTTTAAGTTTGTTATCCTGCAGCAAAGAAAACAAGACATTAGAGGGACCTTGGCAAGTCCGCCTGAGATTGACGAATTATGTTGGCAAATTGTACTAGGGCACAAGTTATACCAGGTATTAATGAGGCTCTCTTTTAAATGTGTTTTGAAGTGGTTAGCCTATAATAGGTAGATATAATACAATACATGTCATGATTGTGAATATAATGTTTTGGTTTTCATATAAATAGAGGAACGAACTTGTGGGCTTTAATATGAAATTTCGGCCTTTTTGAACATGGGAACTAACATTTAACGTTTTATTTATTTAAGGGTATATTCATGTGTCATATTAACATTGCTTTATAGCAGTAAGAGTAAGAACTGTTTAGCAATAGCGTGACCTTTTGACACAACTTTTGGATTTATTTAGGTACAAATGTATGTATAATACCATCAGTTTTTAAATAATAAGTGCCATTACAACAGTACTATTTACAATATAATGTATAATGGATATTTTACACTTTTGAAACCTTTGTGGTTGATAAAGTGTAGAGCCATGTATATGGTTTTTTACTTTTTAAGTGATTATCCACCTTTTGCATTAATTTCCGTATTTGTAACACGTAAACAGCCCGCCGTAATGCAAGGGAAGAGATTTTGGTTAATTGTTTAGCAATAAGCAAGATATGCATTCGTGTTTTAAATATTTGGTGTTTTTATATGTATGCATTTTTATAGCTGACAGCAGCGCAAGTAAAATCATGCAGGTAGCGATCTTACTTTAAGGTCGCTATGGCAACTTAATTGTTTGAATAATGCACTTTAAGGCAATTGGGCATATTTTATGCATTAATGTATAAATGAGTTTTTCATGTCCAGCTGTGTAATCTGAGGAAGGTGGGTTATTTTACCTGCCGAAAGCGCTAATTTCACTTGTGTGGCAATATTAAATTACTTTTATAGTTTGAGCCTTCTCTTATTGTGTTCCAGATCGTTTTTTGGTTTTAAACAGTTTATCTGGTGTGTTTGGTGCAGACTTACAGTTCACTACCAGACCTATAAAATACACATTATTCCTAGTAAATATTGCTATCTAAAATCAGTATCAACTTTTTAAACTCATTTCTATTATTTTTATTTTTCCTTACATGAATACGTTTGTGATTTCCTACAGCATTTCTCTCCTATCTCGAGTGATCACAAGTTAATATGGTGATCTTAAAATTATTTGCATAAGTTCAGGATCATTTATGCCTGTTGTATGTAAATCAGGCTTATTTGTGTTTATCTATATGAATTGCAGTAAAACATTAGTTCATAAGTTACCAACCCACTTATGTTCACCTTCTGTAAATACTTCTGAATGGACTTGCAACAGTGGTGGAGCCAGCAACTGTTCACAGCAAACTCAAGTGTCCCTGGGGATGCACAAACAATCTTCTTAAGTTTTAAATATCTCTATGATTAGAAAAAGGAAAATGGAGTCACATCTCATGAAGTCTACATGTTCATGAAGTGTAATCAATGGCCCTCCTGCACACTGTGATACACCCTTTTACCTGAAATCGCACAATACTTGCTATAAATTCATAATTACATACCCAATGACATATCTTTATGTAGTAAAGCAAAACAACATAATGTAAATAGAAATAATTTACCTAATGCAATACTGAAAACAGTGTGCTTAAACAAAAGGATTCATGCATCATCACCAGGTTTATTACTCATAGAAAAATAGCAAAAGTTAATCACATTTGAAGAAAGGCAGAAATAGATGTTAACAGCTTAAATATTAATGAACAAATTCACCAATATGGCCAATGCAGATCCCCTGGACTCGAGCAGTGAAAAAATACAATATATAGACCATGGTCTTCCTTCGTCACACAGCTTTAATGTAAAAACGCCAGCAACAAGATACAAGGCTGATAGTAATGGTTAAGCGCTTTCATCTGCAACACCAGATTTCTTCAGAACCATTTGCCTCCACATACCATTTCCTTTTTAAATCAATTTTGGCGCCAAAAATAAAATTCCATTTTATACATTAATCATTAAAAACATAATTATACATATATATATATATATTTATTTAAATTATTTAAATATATTTATAAAAACTCTTACAAAAAACGATGAACATGTACATCTATATACATTCTACTTGTACTAAAATACATCTATTTATGTACAATGTCTATTGTGTGTCAATTACATGGATACCCTTATTACTCATTACCATGTACCTATTATTAATTCCATAAAATTATAATAAAATATATGTTGAACAGATGGGTTACATTTTATTCTAAAACTAAAAAGGGTTTTATACTAATATGATCATTTATTCCCGGTGGAGATGTGGCATCTAAACAAATCTGCCACTTACTTTCCAACCAGGCCAAATATGTTTTCCAATTACCACCCCTATCACTTACCTCAACCTGATCTATAATGGCAAAGTTAAATGTGTGGTCGCTGCCTTTATCTGTAATATGTCTACTCAATGCATTCTTAGAGTCTCCTCTCTTAATTCTATATAGGTGCTCATATATACGCGTTTTGAATTTCCTCTCGGTCTTTCCTATATAATACGCGGAGCACTTAACGCACATAGCTATATAAACAATACGCTGTGTGTTGCAATTACCTTTCTTGGGATATACTATAGATCTAGTAATATTCTTTAACCTAATCCTAACATTGGTGTTAATATTTTTGCATTGACTACATGCACCACAACACATAGTTCCCTTCTTACTTTTGCTTGTATATTCTTTTTTCTTTTTTTCTATCATCCTTTTCAAATTATTTCCAGTCTTATATACTATAGAAGGTTTCATACCAATTATATGACCAATAGGTACTGAAGTCGAAATTAATTCCCAGTGTTTCTTCAGAATTTCAATCACTATATTAGTATAAGGATTAAACCTTATAATACATACTCTATTGTCTTGATCTGTTTTAATATTAGTACAAACCGTACTTCCTTTACCTAACAACGGTGCATATTTATGTCCCCATTCTGTCTTAACATATGATATGATGTTGTCCAACATATTTTTTGGATATCCTCTGTCAAAAAATAATTTGGATACTACATCCAATTCTCTAATCATAACCTCCTTGGAGGATGACATTCTGGCTACCCGTATGCATTGACCCTTCACAACATTACGAAATATGTGAGCTGGATGACAACTACTGAAATGTATGTAATCGTTTGAGAATGTAGGTTTTCTGTAAATCTTAGACGCAAACCCCTGTCCTGTGTTACTTATCCAGGTGTCCAAATATGCTATTCCTACTTTGTCATATTGATAAGTAAATTTTAAAAATTCCGTGGTTTTATTAAGATATTCAATAAACTCTGGTATCTTCTCCACCGGGCCTTTCCATAAAATGAACATGTCATCCAGAAATCTTGTATATAATCCTATGTATTGATAATATTCACTGGGGAATATATACATATTCTCCCACTCGAGCATAACCAAATTTGCAAAAATGGGGGCACAAGAGGCCCCCATTGCTACTCCACGAATTTGTTTAAAGTATTCCCCCGAATGGAAGATATAATTATGGTCGAGAACCAGTCCCATCATATCCATGATTAGATTTATCCGATCCCAGCTACAACCTGAGTATTTTGTCATACTATTGCAAAAGTATTCTAGTCCCGTATGTGCAGGTATACTAGAAAATAAATCTTGCACATCTACTGTAAGGAAAACCAAATTCTCTTCCCAAACTTCCTTAGTTAATTTGCTCAAAAAAATCCCATGAGTCTTTCACTATGTGATTCACTCTAGTATATATATGTTTCATCCAATGATCTATTGCTACCCCTAACTTGAAAGTTTTAGATTTAGAGCCTGATATTATTGGCCTAAAAGGCGGATGTTCCAAATTTTTGTGTATCTTTGGTATTCCTATAATATGGGACAATATAGGAAATTCATTTCTAAAAAATTCATATAGTTCATTAGTTATTCTATTATCTAATAAATACTCCTCAATCACTAGGTCAATCCTTCTATGTCCAATATTAATTTGATTCAGGGATACCTGTCCATAGTTACCTGATTCATATAGTATTTTGTGTATTTCACTTTGATATACCTGGTTTTCAAAAATCACAATCCCTCCACCCTTGTCAGGCTTCATTATTCTTATCTCGTCATTCATTATAAGATTTTCCAAACATTTTCTTTCTTCTATTTTTAAATTATCAATAACAGCAGAAGAATCAACCCTATTATTTTGAATATCTCTATATAAAGTATATAAATCCTTGCATACCATTTTCTCATATAAAGCAATTTGTGCATTCATAACTGGAATATATGTGCTTTTCTTAACTAATTTCTTACCATTAGTATTACCGTTTCCCTTATTAAGGTCATCATTGAACTGTACTGCTAGATTTAATCTTCTACAAAACAGTTTAACTTCCTTAATAGCATCAAAAATATCAAATTTTACAGTGGGAATAAATTTCATCCCTTTGCTGAACAATGTTATAATTTCATTCGTAACCTGAACATGTGTATAATTGTATACTTTGAACCCTTCAAAACTGTGTATGCTAGGATACCTTACTAAGCTCTCCACAGACCTAGATACAAAAGAACAATGTGCTTTTTCCTTCTCACTGTGAATATTACATAATATTGACGGGGTGGGAGGTTTAGACTTCTTAGTATTGTTTCCACTTAATACATCATCCAATAATCCGGCAATATTTTTAATTAATGGTACCTCCTTTGCCATCTCTTGGGTGCCGGGTAGTATCACCCCCCTTGAAAATTTTCATCTTCATTCATCCTATACTTTCTTCTTCTCCCTTTTGTTTGTACTACTTCAAATTCTCCATCCCCATCATCTTCATATTGAGGCCAAATATATGCTCTACCTATCCTATACATTTCTAAGTCACGCTCAATTTTATTCATTTTTCTATTGTATACATTATGCACTTTACTTTTTGCATTATTAAATTGTTTGGAATACAAATCATACCATTCAACAAAATCCACATCTTGTATAATAGATTCATTCAAAAGTTCTACCTCCTGTAATAGAACATTAATTTTTTCTTCATTACATTTGATAAGTGCCTTCATATAGGAAAAACCAAACTCATCAAACATCTTATTAAACATTTGCTCTATTTTCGAAGTATATTTTAAACCCAAAGGTAGTTTAAAAAATCTCAAACCTTTAGGTACCACTTGTAACAATATACATTTTTCAAGATATGCATTGTCAATTCTCACACTCCTTAGTTGTATCAATTTTTTACCCAGCGAATAAATTCTAGTCTTCACATCATCATTTATAACATTTTGCTCACACTCATGATGTTTATGCCTATATTCACTTATATTTTTCCCCACAAAATCATCCTCTTCGGCTAAAAAATCATTCAATACATTAGACACATTTGTGGCATGTTCCTGACACTCCCTTTTTTGAGTATACTTCAATTTAGGACTAGATATTTGCTCAATATTTACAGTACCTTTATTTTTAGCATTTGCTTTCCTAGCAATTGCTGAATATGTCCGTACTGGTTCACGCTGTTGTTTTGGACATGCCCCCATTCTAATGTTCTCACTATTAGCATGAAATAAGCTGAAATCAAAAGTGAAATCAGCTTCCACTGATACATTTCTATTATCATCCCTTATGTCCAAGTCATGTTGGTTATTCGTTGTAATCCCTTCTCCTTGTCCGTTAGGGATATCGCTACCATCGCTATTGATTTCCACAAGCACCGCTTCCACTTGAGATGTCTCAGCATTAGTTTTTAAAGTTTTGGCAGATTCGCCGCCTGCCGTAACTGCCTCAGTAAGCTTTTGCACAAGTTCAAGTAGTCTGTTGACGTGCTTGGAGTGACGTCACTTCCGACCTGAGCGAACAGTATTCTTCACGACTCAATGGAGTCCCAAGAGAATCCACCTCTGCCATCACACGTCTAGTAACAAACAGCAAGAATCAATGTACAAATTCACCAATATGGCCAATGCAGATCCCCTGGACTCGAGCAGTGAAAAAATACAATATATAGACCATGGTCTTCCTTCGTCACACAACTTTAATGTAAAAACGCCAGCAACAAGATACAAGGCTGATAGTAATGGTTAAGCGCTTTCATCTGCAACACCAGATTTCTTCAGAACCATTTGCCTCCACATACCATTTCCTTTTTAAATCAATTTTGGCACCAAAAATAAAATTCCATTTTATACAATATTCATTAAAAACATAATTATACATATATATATATATTTATTTAAATTATTTAAATATATTTATGAAACTCTTACAAAAAACGATGAACATGTACATCTATATACATTCTACTTGTACTAAAATACATCTATTTATGTACAATGTCTATTGTGTGTCAATTACATGGATACCCTTATTACTCATTACCATGTACCTATTATTAATTCCATAAAATTATAATAAAATATATGTTGAACAGATGGGTTACATTTTATTCTAAAACTAAAAAGGGTTTTATACTAATATGATTGATGTTAAATATAATATATAATAATTATATAAATATTAATGATTTCATGACTGAATTTTATTCAACATGAAAAGTAAATGTGAAAGCATTCCTTAAAACAGAAAGTAGAGAGAGAAATAAAAAAAACTATGTGACAAAGCAATTTGGTTAAATCAGACTTGACCCTACAGGTAATATATATTTATGATTATGTTGCATCCCAGAGGGTGTGGTTCCAAACCTCTGTACCACACCCCTAATTTATATTCCTTACTGTGGTACTGGCACTTCAAATTATATCAGCACCTGTGGAGGCGCAAAGCTGAGCTCCAATTCTCTACCTGCTTAGAGATTCCTATCTGGACAAGACTGAATTTTATATCTGTGGATCTGAGTGGAAGAAAACTGACATCTGGCAGGAGATGGGTAAGGACCCTGACAGGAATCACCCAGTCTAGCCTTCATTGCTATAGAAGCATAGGACTGATCAGATGGCTGAGTGGATAAGATCAGGTGACAGTGGGAAGGCCAGAAGGCCAGAGTTGTTTAGTATTTTTGTGTGTTTTTTTTTAAATCTTATCAAATATAGGTTTAAAAGCATACTATATAAATGTTGCATAACTGATGGTATATGCTAGTGGTAATCTAAGTGTTCCTGCAAATATGCATTGATATGTAATTATAATGCATGAAAAAGCATTAGCATATTTGTATACAGAAATCCATCTGTATTAAAATCTGGAATGTTTATGTGATGACATATTGTGCATAAGAATACTCATGTATATGTAAGAGTAAAGGAACATATGGAAGTATGCATATATATGTCTGGAAAATACAGTTGTTCATCTGTATGTGTATAATTAGAATTGTCTTTTTATTTATGCAAATATATGACTTTTTACACAAGCTAAAAAACATATCAGCATTACCACACAATTTCATGGACAGTATGTATTGGCTTTAGTTATTGCTTCCATTTCATCCAGGCAATTTTTGTAAAGAAAGGATTTTGTTTTTATAAACTAGAAAATATTTATTAGTATGATGATTGTATAAGTCAGTCATTTCTTCCACAATATTAGCTGCATGTACAAAATGGCTGAATTCAGTCAGGTACCACACCCTTGACAGAACAGAGGTTGGGGGAAGGGGAGATGGTTAATGTCACGTAAATCGCCAACACATATATTACTGAGGTATGACCAGTTGATTACTTCTCTATATATTTCTAAACAATCTGCATATGCTTTCACATATGAATCAGCAAATTATCAAACAACACATTGCCATGTACTATATGTGCTGCATCCATCAGTAAAAGTAAATATGTTTTGATAATTAAAGTTGATCTGGAAGGATATTAAAAATCCTTTCAATTATTATATTTTTATGTGTGCACAGCTTCTGCCTTTGAGGGAAAGGTAAAACTGTTTTGCCTAAAGAAAATTCATAGGATATTACTTAAAACTATAACTTAAGTATGCAAAACATAGTGGAAAGTAGAACCTATGGTATTAGTGTATAGTGATATCTCCCCAAACAGACAAGTTCTGTACATATATAATAATGTTAACTATTTGAAGGAAGATGCACTCTTACTGTTTCAACTTGTATTAAAGGAATATTAGCATATATGGATTAGGTTAAAATCTGTATGGCAGTCTGTGCATTACTATTTCCATGCTTAATAAATGAAAGCATATTTCTGAAATGGAAATAAATGTTTAAAGAAACGAACAGCTATACTAACCAATTGCAACAGTTACACCAATACCGTGCTGAATAGTATTGGTAATCATATCAGAAATATTCAGGAACAAAAATATGAGACAGGTAAACTACCATGTTTCTGTGTGTTGTCTAAACAGCTGATGAAAAAATACAGTACAATATAGAAGAATGACAAGACTGACTGAGAGTGTTTGTACATAGGAATAAAAATGTATTTCCATTTAATAAAAAGAAATGTTAAGTAGTAAATGCTGTTTTCTTCCTTTAGCTGATTTTGATACTATAACTGCAAGAGTAATGTAAGCAGCAAATGGCTTTCAGTATACAGTATAGTATTGCAGCAGAATTCATATCAGGAAGAAATTTAAAATGCATTGCCATTTGTTATGTTAAACCAGCATATTTTATTAGTACCAGTAAACTGCAACATTAAATATCAGCACCACTTGGTAGCTATATACTGACTGTTCCCATGTATCCATAAGCATTTCTAAGAAATTTTGTTTTACTTGAATAAAAATGTAATAAAAAAATCAATATTAATAAAGATTGCAATGATGAATAACATTATGTGTGACGTTATTGTCTGCATTTCTTCTTTGCCCCTCCCACACTTTCTCTCTTTTTTTCTTAGATTAATTATGCATTCCCTTATCCTTCTTTGCTTTCTTTCTCTCTCTCCCATTTCTGTTCAATTTTCTACAGGTCCAGAATCCTTAAGAGCACTAACTCATCTGTGTGCCTCTCAGATGAGTGAACATTCACTCTCTGCCCATTTAGAGACATCCGCCCAGGGTCAGAATGCTGCTCTGGTCCTGTAGACAGCCCGGCATGTGGCAACCTGGTAATCCTCACTGACTGTGAGCTTCTGAAATTGGTTGAGGACTTGGCAAACAGGTAGTGGAGAGATGCCTTCAGCCAGTCCAGGATTATCTTCAGTGGGTTGGACTCTCTGCTCGGGTTGGTATTCACCACCCATGCATGACAGGCCACTGCACCCTCAAAATTGTGGTCCTCCATTGCAACAACAGGCAGTGGAAATATTTGAGGTCCAGTGGACCATGGCTTCTTTGTGAGCCGAAATTCTCAATACTCCCTCTCCTTCCCCTATCCTTTCTTATACCCTCTTACCAACTTCCCACCTAAACTGCCATCTTTTATAAAAAAAAATTTGAAAACAAAATAGTGGGATCTACCACTTGCCAGAACATAGTACCTCTCCTCTCCCACCTCCACCAGCACAATCAGCTTGATGTTTTCCTTCTGTGTTCTCTGCTTTGCTATCTTTTCTAACTTCTCATCCCATTCTTTAAAGCAAACAGCAGGGCCTCCACATAAGGCTACTGCTATATAAAACATTAAACTCCTTTATTTTTTTTTAATATCGATAACAAAAACTGCACTGTCTTCTTCTTGTATTATGTCTTTCAATCGTGCCTGCACATAGCTGTGTTCATGTTCAGTATCTGAGTATATAAAAAATCTTGCAAAGCTTCTGGTTTACACATAGTACTTTACAAATACTTAAGGATTAACTTCAGCTATTTTATGCTTTTGTTATAAGTGGGTGTGATTCTTAAAATGCCTTTACATTTACTTAGAGAGCGTGAATAAACTGTGTTTAGTGTATTTGCATATAGGCTCTCCCTAGATAACCACTAAGCAAGTGTGGTTTTACTTTTTAAATGATTGTTTGCTCTTAGATCATGCTTGTAATGAATGTCTACTCAGTCATTTTGACTGGAAGAATGATTTACTTAAAATTATGTGAAAAAAGTAAAAATATACACTGAAAAGGAAGCATGAAATATTCTTAATTTATGCTACATTTGAATAGTATGAGTGATTCACTTCAGGGAATCAGATAGTATATGTACACTTTACAGTTATTGAGATTTTTGAAAAAACAGCACTTCCAGGGAAGTATAATGGAGATTCAAGTGAGTGATTTGGTTTAAGCAGTCAAACAGAAGTAGGTAGACATCCAGTTTGAACTGGCATTGGTGTTGACAAGGCTAGCAAAAGTAATCAGCATCAGTACTCCTTAATAATTTCAGTTCATGCACACACGTACACTCACACACACACACACACACACACACACACACACACACACACACACACACACACACACACAGAATTATATTTAAAAATAAAAACCAACATTTATACTGATGCAAGGTGCAAAACGTCTTGAACAAATTCATCACAGTAGCTAATACATTGAGAAACCTGTGAAACAAATAAACCAACAGGCTAGCAAGGCAACAGCAAAAACATAACTTGTCCAGCACACAATAACACTTCTTCTTCTTTCGGCTTTTCCCGGTTAGGGGTCGCCACAGCAGATCACCTGTCCGCTCATGATTGGCAGTGGAGTTTTACAGTTTCGAGTTGCCAGCCCAGCACCCAACCTTCCACAGAAGACACACACACACACACACACACACACACACACACACACACACACACACACACACACACACACACTCACACCTAGGGCCAATTTAGAGTGTCCAATCCACCTGCAGCATGTCTATGGGATGTGGGAGGAAACAGGAGCACCCGGAGGAAACCCACGCGATCACAGGGAGGACATGCAGACTCCACACAGAAGGCACCTGTTAGAAAAATATGTATTAATATGTGTATGCTTAATGCTAATTAGAAGCTAAATAAGTTAACACATTTTTCATTCTATTTTATATGCACTATTTTATATATAGTTGAGTTTCATATGAGACTGAAAAGATGCTTTTTGAAACTGCAGTGTGCTTTCTGAAACTTGCAAGATGCCCTCTGACCTAGTAATTGCTAGCACAGCAATATTCATGTTTATGCCTTTTGGAAATGTACTTGAGAAGCAGGTGCTTATCTGCTAGGTCAGGAGAGAATGAATGATCAATGCTATATCCTGTAAATGTAATGATCTTAAACAATCAGCTCTGTTCGAAGTATGAGAACATGTGCAGCTGCAGAAGCTTAGAGATTGTGTATACAAAGGATTGTTAGAGAAATTAACTACTTGCTTTGTGCTTGAATTAGCCACAGTACCTTGAATGGTAACATTGCATGTATCTAACCGGTGGTAGCCAAGGCCACGTTGTTTTCCTTAGGAAGTTTCTCACAAAAATTAATAAATCAGCAGAATTTTATGAAAGCAATTATTAGTAAATGGTGATGACAAGACTTGTGATTCACTACATCAGCTTGGTAGGCAATGTCTTATTAGAAAGTGTATAAAAACTTAAGTATTTCCTGTTTCTAGTTAGACAAACTCTGTATTAGCACGTGTTTGTCTCCTTGCTGCAAGATTAAAGTGCCTTAACCTGAACCTACCATGTTTTGATCATTTTTAAAGTATATTTTTCCTTTGACAGTTTGGTCCTTTGGACCGGAAAGTACCTCTCACTCTAGGCCTAGGTCAGAATTGGGCCCTTTGGCATGTACCCGTATGGAGAAGTGGCCATATCGGCTCTTCTGTTTTGAAAGACCTCCGACTGAACTGTCGTTCGAAAGAGGCCAGCCACTGTTTCTGATCTGGGATTGGAGGACGAGTCAACGTTCTGGTGGATCAACTCACGGAGGGTCAGGTAAGGAGGAATTTACCTTTTTTCTGTTTTAGATCAGGGACTTGTTACAGTATTGTTTGGTCAGGGAGAGTTGCATGCGCAGATCAGGGACAAAAAGATTACTGTCTTGTCATAGATCAGGGAAACAGAATAGGTAAACAGTTATTCTAGATAAACTGTGAAAAGGTGTAAAATCGTGGTACCACGTGATAAGAAGGGTTACATAACAATTTTTAGCTTAGCTAAGGCAACATGGGAAATCAGTGCACGAAAAGTTCCCAAGACTCGCCCCTAACCGAAGACGCAAAATATATGCAATTACAGCGTGCCGATAACGTAAAGTATTATACAAAATGGGTTGATAAATACAAATTTGATGGTAATTTAGATAAATCTTCACTTATTAAACTTGTCAGACAACTTAAAACAGACACAAAAGGTCAGCTAAAAAGGCAACAGCAATTAGGAGTCCCTCAGGCACACAGGTGGCTTGAGGAAGCAAATCGCAGGGAACAGAAGATTAAAAATTCAAAAGCAATGTTCTTAGATAAAGAAGATAATAACTTGATAATAGCGACAGCCCCTCCTCTGCCCCTCCGCATCCCTTACCGGAATATGAAGCGAGTGGACAAGCTGATCCACCTCCGCTATACCCAGCCGTTCCTGCAAAATCAAAACCGTTTGTCAGGAATCCTATCGAGACCAGGTCTCGAGCGCGCAACTTGAGAAGGGATATTGAATTATATGAAATAAATAGAAATTCACAAGCTATGAGTGAAGAAGAGATATGTCCACTCATAGAAGTACCAAATCCGCAGGCAAGGCAGGCAGGACAGGATCCGACTCTTCTAGTGTATAGACCGTGGACACCGGAAGACATCCAGAAAGCCACAGAGGGAATTCCCCATCCAAAGTTAATTTTAGAAAATTTTTAGAAGACTTACAGGGCATGAGGTTAAGTTACCATTTGAATGGAGAAGAAGTAGAAAAAGTAGTTTGACAAATTGTAGGTCCAGATTGGCACATGATCAGTGGCAACTGGAATCCCCGTGACGCAGAGCTAAGACCAGTCCCACATAGTAATGCAGAACTGGACAACAGAGTGAAAGGTCTAACGGACCGAATCTCTGAGAAATGGAAGTCTAGGGCTGATTTGACTTGCATTAATTAGTGCATACAACAAGAAGGTGAAACTGTTGATAGATATTATTCCAGATTATTAGAATGTTTTAATAACCATTGTGGAATGCAGGTACCTGAAGATCAAACCCATGATTCCCCATATGAGCAACAGCTAAAGAATGCATTCTTAAAAGGCAGTATTGCTCCCATTAGCAGCTTTATTACAAAGCACATGGTAGATCATCGTACAAGTAGATTACAGTCATTACTTGAATATGCAAGACATGCCGAAAGGCATTTTAATAGCAAAAAGAAAAAGAAAACTCAAGTATTTGCAGTAGAAGACGGGTCAGAAGTCTTTGTAGTACAAACTGGGAAGGAGGGTAAGAAAAATACCCAGGGAAACAAACAATCTGATAAATGATCAGAAGACTTTGAGGAGAGAAAGAAAAGGGGTGAATGTTTTAAATGCGGGAATAAGGGACATTTGGCAAGGGATTGCAGGCTAAATAAGAAGGTAACCACGGAAGATAAGGAGGGTGAGGAATGACTATATGATAGTCAAGAATCACTGGATAAGAATGAGCAGGAAAAAACAAATGCAAATGTGGTAGCAAGGGTAGAGGATGTGACAGAAGGGATAGAGGATGTACATGAATTCATAAATGATGAAGAGAGTGAAATTTTAGACTTAGCATTATTGAGCTTAGAGCTCTACTTAGCAGACACAAAACCGGAAGTTACGCTTCTGGTAGAGGGGAGGGAATTCAAATTTCTGTGTGACTCAGGGGCTTCACGGACCCTGATACATCCTTCCAAACTACCAGAAAATTCAGAATCACCAGACTACATACTAGTGAAGGCAGCTAATAGACAGCTGTATCGGGAGCCACTCTCCCACAACATAGCAATAACTGACCCTGTTTCAGGGATGACCCAGAAAAGCAAAATTGTTGTTTCTGCAAAATGCCCAGTGAATCTCTTGGAAGGAGACTTAATGCAGATATTTAGCATAGCCGTAGTTCCAACTATGCAGGGTATGGAAGCACAGCGACAAATGGATACTTTTGTGGTGCGACCGGAGGGTGAAACATATTATTGGTACAGCCAGGACTTAGTTACGACTGGTCCAGGGGCAGTAACCGAAGAACTGATGAACGTAGCCATCAGTAAATCCCCCTCCCTTGACACTGACAAACAGCATTTGTTGCATTGTACTCTATATTACTGTAACAGACCAGGACCCGATAAAGAATATGAGCAGGAATTGTTTAGAAACCATGCTAATAGGTTAGTATTACGAAATTTGTACTGGGACACAGAAGGAAACAGTGTAGTAAGCTGTTCATTGCTCCAGGAATTCTTAGCACTTTACAAATCTAATCGATTACCACATTGTAAGCTTAACTAAAGACAGAAATTTGAAGTGGGCAAACCTAGGAGAAAAAGTCACAAGGTGGGAAAAACAGACAGAGTTAGAACTCTCTGAACAGGGAGTACAGAAGCAGAAATTGAATTGGATAACACAGGCACACCCAGCTGTGCACTCACAGGCAAGTGAGGATAGCTGAGTAGTACTCTTACTGGAGGAAGAGGAAAAAGCCTTACGAGACATACCAGAGACTCTCTGGTCAACAGGGAAATCAGATATAGGACTTATTCGTACAGCAGGACCAGTTACTATTACGCCAAAATCAGCATTTAGACCTCAAAAAAGACAGTATCCCTCAAGAAAGGATGCAGAAATAGGAATCAAACCTATGATAGCAGCCTTACTTAAGGAAGGAGTCTTAATAGAATCTCCTGATTCACCATGTAATACACCCTTATTTCCTGTTAGGAAAGCAAACGGGGAATGGCTTATAGTCCAAGATTTACAAGCTGTGAATGACGCAGTTATACCTAGGGCACCAACGGTGCCAGATCCACACACCTTATTGAATGATTTGAAACCTCAACAGAAGTATTTTTCTGTGGTAGATATTAGCAATGCGTTTTTCTCGATACCGATACACCCAGATAGCCAACATTGGTTTGCATTTACATTTCAGGGGAAATGGTATACATATACGAGACTACCACAGGGATATTGTGAAAGTCCAACGATATTCGCACAAGAAATGGCAAGTAACCTGGCAGTATTTATCCCACCAAAAGGTAGTCAGATTTTACTTATGTAGACGACATTCTGCTGGCAGCCCCCACCCAGCAAGAATGCAGAGAGGATACCATAGCATTATTACAATTTTTAGCTACTCAAGGACACAAGGTAAACAAAAGCAAACTGCAACTTTGGAGAAAACAGGTTAAATACCTGGGATGTGTAATATCCAAAGAAGGCAGAATATTAGATGAAGACAGAAAAACAGCAATATTACAAGTACCTAGATCAACTACCAAGAAGGAAATGATGTCCTTCCTGGGAACTACTAACTTTTGTCGGAGTTGGATACCAAACTATGCTTTGGAGTCTGCTCCGCTGACTAATTTGATATTCAAAAAGCTGATGGCAGCACAGGATTTATTACAGTGGACACCAGAAGCAGAATCAGCTTTCTGCAAACTGAAACAACTGATAGCTTCTTCCTTAGTTTTAGGATTACCAAACTATCATAAGCGATTATTCCAAACTGTAGACTGTAAGCAAGGATATATGACATCAGTGTTAACACAACAGCATGGGGACAAACAATGCCTCATAGCTTACTATTCATCACAGTTAGACCCAGTGGCGCGATCATTGCCCCACTGTGTACAAGCAGTAGTCGCAGCTGCAATGGCAGTGCAGGCTTCAGCCTCAGTAGTATTGTTCCACCCTCTCACATTGAGAGTGCCTCATGCAGTCGCGATTATTTTACTGCAAGAAAAAATAGCATATCTTTCTCCTGCTAGACATCTTTCCTGTATGACTATACTGTTGAGCCAACCTCATATGACAATTGAACGATGCACAACTTTGAATCCGTCAACCTTGCTCCCAACCCCTGCAGATGGCAAACCACACTGCTGCCTGCAGGAGATTGAGCAAAAGACAGTACCTAGAAAAGACCTTACAGATGTTCCCTTGGATGATGCCGAGGTGACATACTATGTGGACGGCTCATGCAGAAGGGGTCCTACAGGACAGAATCTAGTGGGGTATGTAGTAGTTTCTGATA
This sequence comes from Protopterus annectens, assembly GCF_019279795.1. Classification (NCBI taxonomy): domain Eukaryota; kingdom Metazoa; phylum Chordata; order Ceratodontiformes; family Protopteridae; genus Protopterus; species Protopterus annectens. Next base: position 636,325,915 of record NC_056735.1, on the reverse strand, counting down.
CCGAGATTTTAGAAGCGATGTCTTTACCACACAACTTATCTGCACAAGCAGCAGAATTGATTGCCTTGACGAGGGCATGTACCTTAGCAAAAGGTAAGAAAGTAAATATTTTTACTGACAGTCAGTATGCTTTTTCTACTGTACATGTTTTTGTGCAGCAGTGGAAAAATAGAGGAATGATAACATCTACTGGTAAACCAATTTACCATGCGCAATTTATTTTAGATTTGTTAGACTCTATTCAGTTACCTCAGAAAGTAGCTATTTGCAAATGCGTAGCTCATACCAAGCAACAGGATAGAATTTCTAAAGGTAATGCGAGGGCTGATACAGCTGAAAAACAAGCAGCTTCAACTTCAGAAGTTTTTCTTTTGAGTGAGGAATTACAACCATCTGAGATTTTAGATTTAGAAATGTTAAAAACAATGCAGACACTTACTATAAATGTAGAAAAACAAAAGTGGATAAAATGAGGAGCAATCCTTGAGAAGAGACTGTACAGCTCCAAAGAAAAGAAACCAATCTTACCATCTAACTTGTTTAGATATGCAGCTTTGTTGAGCCATGGGCAGAGCTATGTCTCAACAGGGGGGATGGTACAGTTAGTGAATCGAGTGTTTACGACGTATGGATTTACTAATTACACAAACAATTTTTGTGCAGCATGCCATGTTTGTAACAAGTATCATGCACAAAGGGCATTGAAACCTAAGCAAGGGAGTTTCCCTATACCACCGTATCCGTTTCATACTATTTGTATGGATTTTATAGAACTGAACAAATGCAAAAATAAGAAGTACTGCCTTGTCATTATAGATATGTTTTCCAAATGGGTGGAAGCTTTTCCAACTAAAAATCTAGATGCAGCTACTGTTGCAAAAGTCCTTGTTAAAGAAATTATTCCTAGATTTGGCATACTGGAAAAGATTTATAGTGACAATGGCACACACTTTGTAAATCAAACTATACAACAACTTAGTCGCTATTTCTGGATATCGTTGAAAAACCATTGTGCATACCACCCCCAATTTGCAGGATTAGTAGAGAGGCATAATGGGGTGTTGAAGAATAAACTTAGGAAATTGATTAGTGAGACACAAAAAAACTGGATGCACCGTTTACCTCTGGCACTGTTGAGCATGAGAACTGTTCCAAATGCAAAAGGGTTAACTCCTTTTGAAGTTTTGTTTGGGAGGGCATATTATACACCTCAATGGAAACCTCTCATGTCTGCAGAGCAGGAGGCTGACAGTTCACTTGCAGGGTATATGAGGCGATTTTTGAATAACAAACTTTTGCAGTTAAACTCTGTTTCAGATAAAGCGCAAACGAAATCGGAAGCAGCAGTAGCCCCAGGCACCTGGGTCTGGATGAAGATAGTGAAGAGAAAAAACTGGAGTTCTCCGAAGTGGGAAGGGCCATACCAGGTACTACTGTCGACACCCACTGCAGTCAAGATCGCGGAGCGAGCATCCTGGATTCATCTGACACACTGTAAACTGGTTAAGAACTTTGAACTGGACAAAAACCTTGTTACTGTTGTACAATGAGAACAAAATTACCAGGTATAGAGCGAATAGAGACACTGAACAACCTCAGAAAACTTGCATGATTATTCTGGTAGCCATACTGATAACATTGTTCTTTTTGTTGTGGCCTTTCCTTTTTCCTGCCACAAAAGTTGAACTGATTAAACGTGATGAACCGAACATAGACTGGCACCCGAACTTTAACACTTATCAGGCAATTACACATGTGTATGCTGAAACTTTTAATGTTTCGAACTGCTGGATCTGCACAGCCATACCAACAGCATACGGGGGATTATTAATGACTGCTATCCCCCTAGGGGTCAATGAGACCTGGAAAATCTGGTTTATGACACAGTATCTATTAAAGCATATGATAAGGTAGCACTGTATTTGCCTGTGACACAAAAGGGAATTGTATGTTTCTATAAGAATAACACAATTCAAGTGGGTTGGAGTAAGTGTAATGTGACTGTACATTATAAATGTTATACTAAAGCAAACAACATGGGTGGGACTTGTAGTTTGAATTATGACTCATTTCTTGCATCCATGCATAAGACTATTGACCAAGTGCAACATAATCCTGTACTTTTTAAACAGTTATCTGTAATAGATAGGAAAATGTTTCATGCAGGGCAGTCATTTTGTAACAAAGTAACTACTAAGGTAGAGGATTGTTATTTTGTGTGTGGTAAAAATGCATATAAATGGTTACCTAAGAATTGGTCCGGCAGTTGTTTTTTTGGGGTACCTGGTCCCGGCCATACGACACACTACAGTCTTGCCTCAGGGAAATATTTGAAATACCCGAGATGTGGCCAAGAAAGCTGTTAAATAGCCTGAAAATCCAGTGGGACAGATTGAGGTGGGCTGGAAAGACCATCATACTGTGGGTACCAAATTGATGCACATGGACTTGAGTGATGCTGTTATATCGTGGGCAGGCATATTACCTGCATATGGCGCAGTTAAATCAATTTTGGAGCTGTGAAAACTATCTAAACTTCTCGAAGTAATGAGTAATGCAACTTTCGCTGCTCTTGAACTGATAACTGATGAACTGAATGCTATGAGAACTGTAGTGCTCCAGAACCGAATGGCTCTTGACTTCACCTTAGCGGTAAGGGGTGGTACGTGCGCTTTAATCAAAGAAGAATGCTGTGCGTATATACCAGATCATCAGCACAAAATTAATGACCACCTTGAGGTGATACAGCAAGTGTTGGCCATGACCATGCCAGGCCCAATCCCTCTGATGGACTTTTTCCAGAATTTGTTTGGGGGGTGGGGTTCCATCCTAATGAACATTTTGATTGCCATTTGTGTGGGATCACTCCTGATAGGAGTTTGTATTTGTTGTGGAATCCCCTGCATGAAAAAATTAATCAAAGAGTTTATAGATATATCAGTTTCTGAGACTATGTATCAAAGTACTGAATTTGAAGAGCTGCTAGAATGTGAAACACTTTCATAAAGTTTTAAACTGAATGACTTTCTTAACTGCAAATCCTGAATGGAAGAGGTTAGGAAAAGAAGCAAACTGTTTATTCTTTTTGAAAATAGAATTAAAAAGTATTAACAGGGGGAAATGTTAGAAAAATATGTATTAATGTGTGTATGCTTAATGCTAATCAGAAGCTTAATAAGTTAATACGTTTTTCATTCTATTTTATATGCACTGTTTTGTATATAGTTGAGTTTCATATGAGACTGAAAAGATGCTTTTTGAAACTGCAGTGTGCATTCTGAAACTTGCAAGATGCCCTCTGACCTAGTAATTGCTAGCACAGCAATATTCATGTTTATGCCTTTTGGAAATGTACTTGAGAAGCATGTGCTTATCTGCTAGGTCAGGAGAGAATGAATGAACAATGCTATATCCTGTAAATGTAATGATCTTAAACAATCAGCTCTGTTTGAAGTATGAGAACATGTGCAGCTGCAGAAGCTTAGAGATAGTGTAGACAAAGGATTGTTAGAGAAATGAACTACTTGCTTTGTGCTTGAATTAGCCATAGTACCTTGAATGGTAATATTGCATGTATCTAACCAGTGATAGCCAAGGCCACGTTGTTTTCCTTAGGAAGTTTCTCACAAAAATTTATAAATCAGCAGAATTTTATGAAAGCAATTATTAGTAAATGATGATGACAAGACTTGTGATTCACTACGTCAGCTTGGTAGGCAATGTCTTATTAGAAAGTGTATAAAAACTTAAGTATTTCCTGTTTCTAGTTAGACAAACTCTGTATTAGCAGGTTTTTGTCTCCTTGTTGCAAGATTAAAGTGCCTTAACCTGAAACTACTGTGTTTTAATCATTTTTAAAGTATATTTTTCCTTTGACAGCACCCCAGCTGAGGATTGAACCGGAGAACTTCTTGCACTGCTTTTTCAAAAACTTGAAAGCATGTTAATTTTAATAATGCAGAAAACAGCAATTACAATTATGTACTAGTTCAAAATCATGTTTTTTAATGTGCTTCAGCCTCAATATGAGTTAAAAATTTCAGCATGATATGATGATGAGCAGGATGATGATGACAGTACATAGAAACAAAATAAAACTATAAAAAATAGTATATATACAAAAAGAATATTAAGAAAGAAGGTGAATGTTAAAATGTTATGGTAAAATAAGATAGATCATAAAGATAACTTTGTAAGGAGCTCTTAAGTTCACTGATAGTTGGGGGACTTTGTCGGCCACGTGGGTAGCATGATGTAGAGGTATTATCCATGAAATTAAAAGGACGTAATGCTAGAAGGATTGTGCTGTAGCACTGGAAGTGCTAGCAAACCTGTGCAGTGAAGTACAAGGGATGGGTAACAGATAACATGTATGAAGATTTCTCAAACAGCGGAGACCCTAAGTTATGCAGGCCTTGCAGGGTAAGGTAAACAAAAAATAAAGCCTTAGAAATAATCCATTTGTGGATAGGCAGCTGTCAAGCTCATGCAGAACTGGCATAATATTATCCTTAAGTGCTAATATATAATTAGTCAGGCCATGGAATTTTACACTAGCTGCAACAAGTCTGTAGTCTAATAGCCTTAGATACAGGACAATAAGGTAGTCCAGTCCAGAAGATACCAAGGTATGTGGAAAAATAGTAGGGTGTGTCTCTGGGGAAAGTTAGGTGATTAGGGTGATATTTCTGATATCCAAACAAATCAATCTGACAAGCACTGAAATCTGGTCCTTCAAAGTTAGCTTGTTGTCAGACACAATGCCCAAGTCTCACAGTTTTGAAGAGGAATCAAACTCAGATTCAAATCACTGAGAATGCTCTGAAAAATAGGGAGTAAATACAACCCACTACAACACTAGAAACACCAAATCAGTGTTACAAATGGTCCAAAAGGTGTTATGATCCACCTGACAAATGCTGAAGAGGGATCTGTTAGGGTAGATGAGAACAATAATTCTGGCCTCTCACCATAAGCAGAACATTAAACGTATGGTTGGGGCAGTCTCATTACTGCATTTTGAATGAAAACCAGACTGGAATGGATCATAAGTATTATCTTATCATTACTAAACATTAAACTGTCCTTATAAATCCATCTGCAAAGCAGTATCCAGTAAAGGAAGGCTAGAGATGAGTCTATAGCAGTCCAGATCATCAAAATTTAACTCCCCCTTTTAAGTTGGAACTAACCAATGTATCCCTTAGTGTTGATGGAAATATCCTACCCATAGCAAGGTTATGGCTGTCTAGAAAGGTCTAGTATAGTTCAGCTAGGCAGGTAATTACCAGTATAGTAGAGCAGGGATCAAAGAATAAAGGTAGCAGTGTACATATAGTAAACAATAGAGAGAATATCTTCATAAGTGGGATATTAAAACTCAGGACAAATAGAAGATGGCAAATCCTCAGAAAGGCAACCTTGATACCCTCTTTGCATGGTATGTGAGAAGCCTGATCTAATCTGGGTAAGTATGGTAACAAAAATTACACAACAAGACAAGGTCATTTTGATGACAGGGCACAAATGAAAAAGATCACCTAGAAAGCAAAAAAAAAAAAAAAAAGACATACAGTATACTATGAAAAATGCAAAGTTAAGACAAAAAATGTAATTTCATGCCAAAACACTGAAGTGACCATTTACAAATATAATTTTTAGTGCTTTCATCAGACTGTACACCACATTCTTTTAATTTCTACCAGGAAAGCAAGCAGGAGTAGGTTCTGGTAATATGACAAGCACAACAGTGGTCAATGCAATCAACATGCCGGGCTACCTATTTAGATGTCGCTTAAAAAATCCATTCTGCAGTATGAATTGACATTTAAATTTGAGCAGATAAGCAGGATCAGTCCTAAAATGAATTCGATAAATAAGTCAAAGGTTTCTGAAGTAGTCAGAGTAGAAAGTGATAGCAAGAAAAACACAAAATGTGCAAAGTTAAATATATGTAGGATACCTACACATTCTTCCTCACTTTAACTGGACGACTTGATGCAAATAATTTGTAATGTGACATGTTTCTATTTTGCTTTGTATTAAAAACAGAAAAAGATTTTGAAGTGCAGAAATTAAGACAAGCTCAGTTAATCAAAATTCATGTTAGAAGTCAAATTATAAAGGGGTTGTGCAGAAATACACAGCCCCAGCACCTTTTCTTTTATAAAAGAAACTTGTTAACAGCAATGCACATTTACCCCCTATAGTCTCAAAAGGGAGTGGAATAAAAGGATGTGATTTGGCTCAAAAACAGATTTTCAGCAAATCATTTGGTGCAAACTGATATATTGTATCAGTGTTCTCCTGTAGATGTATTAAATGAAGAGCAACTCACCCCCATCCTTCCAAGCTAATATAATTAACTCCAAGATCAGCGAATAAGCTGGAAATATTAAAATACCTTGTGAAAGTTAATTTTTTTACCCTGTCAGTCACAACCATTAAGGTTTCATTGAAATGGGCCTTAGCAGATTGTTTGGATGAAAAATAAATGAGCCAAAATATATCAGATCTTGGTAAAAAAGTTAAGAGAGTTTACCTTTGCAAAGGCAGACTGCAAAACTGCACACTAATACTGCTCACTTCCATCATTTAGCTTATAGTAGGATTAGTATAAATCTCCAGATGCAGAAAAGCCCTTATAGAAAGAACTGTCTGTACAGTGTACTGTTGGGGGTAGGAGGTGTCTATAGACTGTAGCTGCTATAATTGGGGTGGGGGGAGTCTAAAGGTTACATTTGTTGATAATTGGATATTCTGTAATTGGGGTGGGAGGAGCTACAGGTTGCATCTGATGATAACTGGATATTCTATAATTATGGTAGGAGGAGTCTACAGATTGCTTCTGATAATGATCAGATATTTTGTAATTGGGGTAGGAGTAGTCTTTAAATTACAACTTATGATAACTGGATAGTTTGTAATGTCTCTACACTGACACATTTGATAAGCCAAACTCTCAATATAGGTTCATAGGTAGGTAATACGCTATCTGCCCGAAGGCATATATAAGCCTAGCTGGAATGTGTTGGCTTTCGCCACCCCCTTAGATTAATTCCCTGTGCCTCTGTCCTGCACAGCCATTGAAGTGATCCCTGGGGTAAACATTTTGTTTCCCATCCACTCGTCAAGGTTTCTCTTGAAGAGCGTTAGCAAGGAGCTCTGCCTAATGTAGATTGGAATCTTGTTCCAGAGCATGGGAAGTCTCTGGGACAGGAATCTATCCCTCCAGCACATCCTATTTATTCTTGTGGTGAGGTTTAGATCCCTAGAGCATGTGGCTCGAGGGGATATGGTTTTCTTTAGGTGGAGCATGTCCATCAATTCTGGGTTGGACATGGCCTTGTATGTCAGGCAGAGATTACCTTTGAGTAGGCAGAATGCAACCGAGTACAACTGGAGTTTCTTCAGTCCAGCTGCATAGGGCATCTGTTTGAGGCCAGTAATCCTCTTGGTGAGGTACTTCTGTGATCTTTCCAGCTGTTGCAGGTGTCTTGTAAGGTGCATCCTAAATGGGGCATTGTACTCTATGATGGGTCTGATGAGTGATGCGTAGAAGGGCACAATGACCTCTTTTGATCTGGATGTAAACCCTTTAGTGATTAGGTGGGCCACATAGTAGGATTTTCTAACCACTTTGCCAATGTGATTATCAAAGGAGAGATTACTATCTACTTGGGTCACCAGATCCCTTATCACATCTTCCGTATTTAGGGAACTACCAGCGATGTGGTAGTTTGTGGGTACTTTGCTTTTTCCAAAGGGGATGACTGTGCACTTTTTGGCATTTAGCTTGAGGCCACGGTTTTGACACCAGGTATCTGTCTCAGTGAGACACTTTTGGAGGATGTCTGCATCAGCCAGAGAGTCAATTATAGCCCCTAGTTTGCAGTCATCTGTGAACTTGGTCAGCCATAGTCCTCCTGTGCTTGTGTGTACCTCTGAGAAGTATATGCCAAACAGGAGGGGACCTAGGACTGAGCCCTGAGAAATGCCACTTGTAACCAGTTTAGAGTCAGACCTAGCTCTTACAACTCTTACCATGTGGGTTCTGTCCATGAGCCAGTTGGCAACCCACCTTGTGACGTAGGGGTTTATGTTCAGGCTGGTGAGCTTGTCTATAATACCAAAATGGGGAATGGTGTTGAAGGCCTTTGCAAGGTCTAAGTAGGCTGTGTGGACCACCTTTCCCTCATCTATAGCCTTGGTAACTGTCTCAAATAAGTTCACCAGGTTTAGGAGGCATGATCTGCCCTTAACAAAGCCAAACTGGGTAGGGTCCAGTGCTTGGAGGTTCCCAATGTCTCTGTTAATGAGATCCATGATAATGTACTCCATAGCTTTGCAGACCAAGCTAGTCAGGCTTATAGGTCGATAGTTCCCGAAGTCTGTTGTGGCTCCACCTTTGTGGATCAGAATAACCATTGCTGTTTGCCACTCTATGGGCATGTAGCCTGTGGAGAGGCTGAGTTTGAACAGTGTATTTAGGAGAGCAGTTAGTTCATCTTTTAGCTCATGTAGGATGCAGCCTGGGACACCATCCGGTCCCACTGATGCTGTGTTTTTGGCTTTGGAGAGGGCTGTTTTAACCTGAGTGTCTGTGATTTCAGGGGCACTACATTCTTCTGGTATGGTTATGGGCCCTTTTGGGGGTGAGAAGGGGGGTGAAGTTTGAACTGAACCTGTCTGCCAGGATGTTGGCGATATCGGTTGGTTCAGTGTATTTTGTGCCATTCTGTACTAGCACTGAGCAGATCTAAGAATTGCCAGTTAGATTCTTGACATAGCTAAAGAATGCCTTGTGGTTATCTTTGGAGTCCTTGGCAATTTTTCTTTCAAAGCTAGCCCTAAATGATTTCATGAGGGATCGTAGTTTCTTGCTGATACTGATCAGGGATGTCTTCCCTTCTTGGGATTTTACTCTTTTCTGTACAAGTTTCCTCCTTCTATTGTATAGCTTGTTTATGGCAGGGGTCCAGCAGATTGGTTTCCTTTTCTTGGAGGAGTGAGTCTTGGTTTTGCTTGGGATAGCATGATCCATGCATTCTTGTAGGTGCCTGTAAAGTGCATTAGTAAAGGATTTTGCAGCTTGGGCAGTGTTATCCTTTAGCATGGGGGCTTTGAAACTTTCCACCTCGGTCTTAAGTAATGTGAAGTTTGCTTTTGAAAAGTTTTTCACGGTGGTTTCTTTGACTGGGGGTGGGGGTGGAATGTGGAGATCCAGAGTGATTAGTTTATGGTCAGATCTAACCAGCGAGGGGTTGACTGCCGGTGTTGAACATCGGTCACCCATGTTGGTGATGACCAGGTCCAATATGTTGTCACCTCTGGTGGGGGTGTTGACCAGTTGATCCAGGGCATTTGAGTTTATAAATTCTAGGAAATGTTGGGCAAGGGAGTTAGTACTTGAGTAGTTCTCCCAGTTAATGTTTGGATAATTGAAATCACCCAATATCAGGGTGTTTGGCAGGACCTTTATGTTTCCCAATGTTTCCAGAAATGAGGAATGGGGGTCCTGGGACATGGTGGGTGATCTGTATCAAGCTATAATTTGAATTGCAGTTTTTCCGGTTGTTAGTTGCATGTGAATGATCTCTGAAGCATTGTGCTGTGCCACTAACCTGGAGTTGTGGGTATCCTTAATGAATATGGATACGTCCATGCATTTTGTATTTCGGTCCAGGTTTTTTGGCCGAAATGTATGGTATGAGTTGTACCCTGGTAGTGCTGGGGTGCTCTCTGGAACCTTAAACCAGGTTTCTGTTATTGCACATATATCGATTTTCTCCATACTGAGGAGTGCCTCGAGTGTGTGCATTTTGAGGTTTAGACTTCTGGCATTGAGTAGCATTACCCTCAGGTTTTGTTATTTGTGCTATTTACGGTGGTGGGTTTATCTTTTGAGCCTTGCCTAACAAAAGGCACTATGGGTGTGGTAAAAGCCTTGGCCAGTATTCAAAAGCCTAAGCGTGACAGGTGCAAGCCATCTCTAGCAAAGCAGCGTGGCTTGTCAAGCATGTCATCCCAGGCTGACAGACAATGGATCCCTTGTCAAATGCAGGATAGAAGAGGGACAGACAAAGTAAAGCTATGGGGTAGATTCATTGTTATTTCCAGTTGGGCCTTTATTTATTTATTTATTTATTTCCAGTTTGATAACCGGGGAAGTCCATTGGGCCCGAAAGCCCGTTTTCAGTGGAGGCCCGGGGAGAAAAGCTCCATAATAATAATACATTACACACATAACACTCTGTGTTCTAACAGCATAACACCTTTAACAATTTCCAAAAACATAGTACATTTGGCAGTATACATAAGAAATTAATATTTTTATGCGACTGTATTGTTAGCATAGAAGAGAGAGATAAAAATAAATTATACATAGATCTTGAATGCAAGAGAAGTAAAACAGAGGAGAAGTGAAGGAGATGCAAATAATTTAAAGGAGAAGAGATGCCAGGAGGAAGATAAAAAAAAGAACAGTTAGACTAAGATTCATTTTATGTTTGAGTCTAAAAGTACATATTATGAAAAAGGCAAAAGATACATTTGTGAGACTAGACATGCATGTAGGCAGTGGGGAAGAGAAGATTTAAAAGGAATAAATATGAGTTTAAGCAGGGGAGAGAGAGGAGATAAAGAAGTAGAGGGAGGGGAGCTGAGGAGAGAGTTTGAAGAAGAGGGACCTTTGCTACTTTATAGAGAATTTATAAAACCCGCATTGGTCATCCATCTTCTCAGTGTGAATGCTTTGTGATACACCTTTATACTCATAGCTAACTTGTAGTCCACATTTAAAATAAGAGAGTGTAAGGCAGGAAAAAGATGGGTCCTTACCTTGCTTCAGGATTGCAGTACCATTAGCCTGTTTTCAGGATTCTGGGAATTTAACTAACTGAGCCATGAAAATCCTAACTTCTATAAGTACAGGAAGCAGAAAATCATTAGCTTCTTTACTAAATGTATTCCATCTTATTTTTAGGTTTAGGGATTTCCTTCTTAAAACAAAACACATTTATCCTGTTCTCATCTAATATCAGCAGACCTACCAATGCTTATTACAATGGAATTAATACAACATGCAAGGTACCCTTGAATTTTGTAGACTTTGGAACTTTTCTTATTCACAGTCTGAAAAACATAAAACAAAAACATCTAGAATGTTCACTGGGACATGCTCCAAGTTATTAACCCTGGAGTACCTAGTTTTGCTAATGCTTGTAGAAAATCTTTGTTTCTCAGCATATGAGTAAGCCATCTCATGATCTTCATTTCCACCTATTAATGTGCTTATTTTACAGAAGAAAATAGTAAATGGTATTTAAATGTGAAATTAGCAATTTCTTTTAATGGCTCACAGCAAAAAGAATAGCGGGATTAATGTTCTTGTTCTAGGAAATATGCAGTGGGTAGTTTTGTTCCAAAGTCTTTTATTAAGAACTAGGATATGTCACTTTTTTACTGCCTGTTTTTGTTGCACACACCAAAGGTATAATGCTGAGACAAGGTTTATTATAATAATAATAAAAAAACATGCTTATTCTCCCAATTTTTTTTCATATAGGGAATTTAGGAATCTGAAGGGTGCATGGCACAGTCTTGAAAAAAACCCAAAAGCCTTTCTCAGCAAGCAAAACATCATGGTTAAGGCACAGTTTAAGATTTGAACATAAAAAGTTTTAAAACTATTAAATATCAAAGAACTTTCTTACAACACAAAAGATTTTTCAGTTCTTAAATATTTCTTGTGAAGTTATGCATAACTTACGTAAACCATTGATCCTTCATTAATATATGTCCAAGGGAGGTTGCTTGTATGTTCTTCAGTTTGGTTAATGATAGCTTCCTTGGAATTCACATCTGATATCTGTTAGCCTGTGTCATATCCGTGGTGGGAACTGCGGCAATAATTGTTCAAAGGTTTCTGTCTTTTGCTGGCAGAAGAAGAGATTGGTTATTCTGATAAATGTTACTTTGAACTTTTGGACTTATTTTAATTTTGTTGGCTGCCAAAACAGCAGTTACCAGTAAATGGAAATCAAAATCTAAACCAACCAGATTTCCACTTTCTAATAACTGCTTTGGAAGTACTGAATGTTGTAAAAGAGTTAAAAGAAATTGACAAAGAGGGAAATTTAGAAAAAGGAAGGAGTGAATTACATAGAAAAAAATGGAATTTGTGGGAATAATATATGCAGAATAATGTTCAGGAGGAGGAGTGAAGTTAAAGGGAAGGTAAGAATTGAGCAATCTATGTAATGTTGAACTGAGTAACGGTATAAAGACAGAAATAATATGTGATGTATAATGTATGTAAATGAAAAAGCTAATATGGTTTGTTTTCTTTTCTAATAATATATGTGTGCCTCTGTCTTAAGTGATAATTTAATAAAGGTGCTAAAAAAGAATATGCATTATTTGAAAAATGATTTAAATGTAAAAGTGGCACAGTATTAAATGCTAAAACCCTTTACTTCAGGAGGAATGCTAGAAGAGCATTAAAAAAAAAAGATCAGAGGAAGAGGTACTGAGAAGTTAAAACAAGTATGCAGAAGTTATTGGTATACTATATGTTATGAAAAGTAAATGTGTAACATTATGTTAAACATATAAGGATCAAAGTGGCAATACCAAAAACAGTTTGTAGTGCACAGTTGTTTTGCTAAATTAGCTGAAGTTGAAAAAAGTGGCACTAGCAACAAGGGGAGGCACGGTCACTTGTATTCGATATCTGGGTATTCTAATTTCCTTTATTAAGTATGCCATAGTGTTATATGTCACGAGGAATGGATATTCACAGCATGTTATTTTATTTTCATATTTATTTACTTTCTACAGTTATATTTCCACCTAGAAAACTGCAACATTATGACATATTTTTCACAATTATTTTAAAATGCTCTGTATTGTTTCTCAGTTACTACAAAGTACTATTTAAAATATTATCTATGCCCAGTAGGAAGTATCAGTGCTTGGAAAATAACACGCGTATGCATTTTTTTCATCCTTTATGACATTCCTGACTTTACCATAATAAAGTTTGAAAAAGGAAACTCAGTATAGGTTCGTAGGTTCATAGGTAGGTGCTAGGCTATCTGCCCAAGGGCATTTATAAGCCTAGCCATTGTGTGTCAGCTTTCGCTGCCCCATTGATTAATTAACTGAGCCTCTGTCAAGAAGAGCCAATGAAGTGATCCCAGGGGTGTATTTTCTGTTAGCCATCCACTCGTCAAGGTTTCTCTTGAAGAGTGTTAGTGAGGGGCTCTGCCTAATGTAGTTAGGAATTTTGTTCCAAAGCATGGGGAGTCTCTGTGACAGGAATCTATCCCTCCAGCATGTTCTATTTATTGTTCTGGCGAGGTTTAGATCACTAGAGCGAGTGGCTCACAGTGACTTGGATTTCTTTAGGTGGAGCATGTCCATCAATTCTGAGTTGGACATGGCTTTGTAAGTCAATGCAGAGATCACCTCCGAGTAAGCGATATGCCACGCAGTACAGCTGGAGATTTTCCAGTCAGGCTGCATAGGACATATGTTTGAGGCCAGTAATCCTCTTTATGAGGTACTTTTATGGTCTTTCCAGCTGTTGGAAGTGTCTTGTGAGGTACATCCCAAACCGGGCATTGTACTCTATGATGGGTCTGATGAGTGACGTGTAGAGGGGAACTATAACCTCTTTATTTCTAGATGCAAACACTTTAGTAATTAGATGGGCTACATAGAAGGATTTCCTAACTACTTTGGCAATATGATTGTCAAAGGAGAGATTACTATCTACCTGGGTCCCCAGATCTCTTATTACCTGTTTTGTATTAAAGGGGCTGCCATCTATGTGGTAATTCATGGGTGTTTTGTTTTTCCCAAACGGGATGACTATGCATTTTTTGGCATTTAGCTTGAGACCATAACTTTGACACCAGGTGTCCGTCTCAGTAAGGCCCTTTTGGAGAATGCCTGTGTCAGCTGGAGAGTCAATTATGGCTCCCAGTTTGCAGTCATCAGTGAACTTGGTTAGCCATAGTCCTCCTGTGTCTGCCTGTACGTCTGAGAAGTATATGCCAAACAGTATGGGTCCCAGGACCGAGCCTTGTGGGACACCACTTGTGACTGGCTTAGAGTCAGACCTGGAGCCAGCTATTCTTACAGTGTGAGTTCTGTCTGAAAGCCAGTTGGCAACCCATCTTGTGACATAGGGGTTTATGTTCAGGCTGGGGAGTTTTTCTATAATTCCCGAGTGGGGAATGGTGTCAAAAGCTTTGGTGAGATCAAGGTAGGCTGTGTGAACTACCTGCCCCTCATCTATGGCCTTGGTGACTGTCTCGAAGAAGTCAACCAGGTTTAGTAGGCATGATCTGCCCTTAACAAAGCCGAACTGGGTCGGGTCAAGTGTTTGGAGGTTCCCAATGTCTTTGTTAATGAGTTCCATGATGATGCACTCCACAGACATGCAGACCAGGCTAGTCAGGCTTATGGGGCAATAGTTACCAGGGTCAGTTGTGGCCCCTCCTTTGTGGAGCGGAATAACCTTTGCTGTGCACCATTCTATGGGCATGTACCCTGTGGAGAGGTTGAGTTTGAACAGTGTGTTTAGGTTGGGGGTTAGTTCATTCTGTAGTTCGTGCAAGATGCAGCCTGGGACACCATCTGGCCCCATTGATGCTGTGGTTTTGGCTTTTGAAAGGGCTGTTTTCAATTGTGCGTCTGTGATTTCTGGGACACTACACTTTTCCGGTATTGTTGTGGGCCCTTTTGGGGGTGAGAGAGGGGTGAAGTTTGCACTGAATCTATCTGCCAGGATGTTGGCAATATCAGTGGGTTCAGTATATTTTGTGCTATTTTGCACAAGCTCAGAGCATATCTGCGAGTTGCCACTTAGATTCTTGACATAGCTAAAGAAGGCTTTGTGGTTATCTTTCGAATCCTTGGCTATTTTTCTTTCGAAGTTAGCCTTGGAGGATTTTATGAGGGACCTTAGTTTCTTACTGATACTGATCAAGGATGTCTTTCCTTCTTGGGATTTTCTTTTTTTCTGAACTAGTTTCCTCCTTCTATTGTTTAGCCTGTTTATGGCAGGGGTCCACCAGACTGGTTTCCTTCTCTTAGGGGAGTGAGTCTTGGTTTTGCTAGGGATGACATGATCCATGCATCCTTGTAGGTGCTCATAGAGTTTATTTTTAAAGGTTCCTGCATCTTGGACACTGTTATCATTTAGTGTGGGGGCTGTGAAACTTACCACCTCTGTCTTAAGTAAGGTGAAATTTGCTATAGAAAAGTTTTTTACTGCAGTTTCCTTGGTTGGAGGTGGTGGTGTGGTGTGGACATCCAGAGTGATTAGTTTATGGTCTGATCTAACCAGTGAAGGGTTGACCTGATCCAGGGCATTTGAGTTGATAAATTACAGGAAGCGCTCATCCTTGGAGTTTGTACTTGAGTAGTTTTCCCAGTTAACGGTAGGGTAATTGAAATTGCCCAAAATCAAGGTGTTCGGTAGGACCTTCATGTTTTCCAGTGTCTCTGGAAAGGTGGAGTGGTGGTCCTGGTCATGGAGGGGGATCTGTAGCAGGCCGCAATTTGCATTGCAGATTTGCCTGATGTTAGTTGCACATGTATGATCTCGGAGTTATCATGCACCACTAACCTGGAGGTGTAGGTATCCTTGATGAATATGGATACACCCCCTTCTTTTGTGTTTCGGTCCATGTTCTGTGGCTGAAATGTGTGGTATGAGTTGTAGCCCTGTAGTGCTGGGGTGCTCTGTGGAGCCTTAAACCAGGTTTCAGTTACTCACAGATGTCGATGTTCTCCATACTAAGGAGTGCTTCGAGCACATGCATTTTGAGATTTAAACTCCTGGCTTTGAGTAGCATAACCCTTATTTTTTTATTTGTGCTGTTTACAGAGGTGGGTTTGACTTTTGAGCCTTGCCTAAAAAAGGCACTATGGGGGCAACAAGAGCTTTGGCCAGTATTCGAAAGCCTTGGGTTGACCGGTGTAAGCCATCTCTTGTGAAGCAATGAGGCCTGTCGAGCATGTCATCCCAGGCTGACAGATACTGGATCCCCTTTGAATGACACAAGAAGCTTAGCCAATTGTTGAAATTGATAATTTTTTCTTTATACTACGGTATCATTCTTGATGAGGGCAGGATGCTATTCAGGGTCAGGGTCATACCTACCTGGGCTAAATGATCAGAGAGCTCTTCCATGTCTCTTTTCATGTAGTCCAGGGATTTACATCTCAAGTCATTCACACCAACATGAATAATGACAGAGTCATATTTGTACTTGTTCTGGAGTGACCTGAGTGTTTGTGTTATGTGACAGATTCTGGCTCCAGACAGGCAGCTAACAGTAACCTTCTCCTTGTCCAGCCTAGTGAGTGGGATATCAGTGTGCCTGACTATAGAGTTGCCTATTACTAGTGTGTTAGGTATGTTATTTTGCCTTAAGTGCTGTGATTGTGTGGCACACTGATTTTGTGTTTAATGTGTTGTCTGGTTTGTGACAGGAGGTGCAGGTTTTTTGGGTGTCTGCTTTGGAGGTCTGTGATGCTTTTGCAGGTTTTTATTTAGAGCCTCCGAGTATGATTTTGAGTATTTATGTGTATTTTTTGCCAGTGCTGGTTTAGTATGTCTGTGTGAGGCTGGAGGTGTGGTGCAAGTGTTAACCTTCTCCTCATGACTGCCTGTTCCAGTCTTGGGTGGAGAGAGCTTAGCCTCCAATTTAGCTATATAATTGCATCTCTCATATATGTTAATGTTTTGTGGTAGGAGGAGAGGGTTGTCTGTGTACATGAGGCAGTTGTAACATTGCCTCAGGATACCCAGGTTCACCAGCTGGACTAGAGAATATACCTGAAATTGCTCTTTGGTCATGCCTGAATAGTAGGGTGAGCTGCTTAGTCACTTGGTTGGTGAGGGGTGAATAATTAGCCTTGCCCTGCTGGGCAATCAAGTGTCGAGGTATATTAGTGCTTGCTATTAGGTCTGAGCAAGTGCTGGACTGTAGGATGTTTTTTAAGTGCTTAGGTTGAGAGTTAGACTACTTTCAAGGGAAAAACTGAAGAGGAGACTTGGTGGAGCGGGGATAAATTTAGCCCTAGCTAACCAGCGCTGCCCAGATGTGCAAAGCCATGCAAACATGTTTTTTTTACAGCAGGGAAATGAAAGAGATATAAATTAGCCCAAAATGGCCTATAAACTACTAACTTCTGGGCTGGAAGCACTCCTCCAGGGACAGATGGCTTCTCAAAACTCCCTCTCTCACAGGTGAATAGAGAAACCTCCCTCTATCCAAGTAAGGTATGGGCAACTCAGAAAATTGTAACACAGCCCTAAATTCAGCACTAGCCTGAAAACTGGACTATACTAGCTTAGAAAGGTGTGAAACAAGGAAAACATTTTTTTTTAAAAGATAAGGCAAAAACAGAACAAATACACTTAAAACAGTTTTAAACAACTACAAACAGTAAAAAATACAATTAAAACAGCTTTAGATAACTACAAGCAATCAGAAAAGGCTTTTAAACAAATTACCCAATTAATCAGTAAAAAAAATCTCAAAACTGAGCCCTTTTCCTGTAATCTTCAATCAGACAAGTTCTAACTGCACACTCCTGCCACTGGGGTGCAGGGGAACCTTCTCCAAAAAAGAAGGCCTGGATTAGTGCTCAAGTTATACAAACAAAGCTAAAATAACTAGCCTGAAGCACAAGAGCTTAAACCAGAACTAATACACTTTTAGAATAGCAGACACTGAGCCTTCAATCAGCAGTTCCCAACTTAGAAGGATGTAAGCTACCTGTCCCACCACAACAGTGCAGACCACATACCTTCTTAATGTAAAACAACTGGTCTGAAGCCCAAGTGCTTAAACCAAAAGGCTTCCAATGATAGCTACACTTTAATCAGGTTACTACTAAGCAGTAATAAATATAATTGCATACTTTTAAGAAGGCCTGGATTAGTGCTCAAGTTATGCAAGCAAAGCTAGATTTAGCAGGCCTGGATCTAGTCTAAGCTACAGCAAACAAAGTGCATCAAATTCAGTAAGAAATGGTTCAAATATGCAGGCACTATAAGCCTTTAACCAGAAATTCCCAGCTCAGAAGGGCAGAGTCCAGCCTCTCCTCCCACAAGAGTGCAGAGCCCGAACCTTCTTAACATAAAATAACTGGCCTGAAGCCCAAGTGCGTAAACCAGAACTAATACACCTTTAGAATAACAGACACTGAGCCTTCAATCAGCAGTTCCCAACTTAGAAGGATATAAGCTACCTGTCCTGCCACAACAGTGTAGACCACAAACCTTCTTAATGTAAAACAACTGGTCTGAAGCCCAAGTGCTTAAACCAAAAGGCTTAGCAGTAATAAATACAATTGAGTACTTTTAAGATGATGCAAAAGCAAAATAAAGTAGGAAGAAACACAAATACAGTAAAAGCAGATGAAAAAAATGCAAATATTTTTTTTTGAGTAAGCAAATGAGATGGGCCCAGGAGGAGTATCCAAATGCAAATTTACAAGAGGGCCAGGCAGTTTCAAAGCCACTAAGATTAACACCAAACAAAAGCATAGAGGGTGGGTGGGGAACTACCTGAAAAAATAGAGCCACAACTTCCAGCTAGATAGTATTCAATGCAACACAAATAAATCAATTTAAATGCTGTATTATTTGAAAAAAGTGCAGATAAAGATTTACTTAAATTCACTTATATGTCCAGTTGATTTGATTTCATGTAGGTCTTAGCTGGCCAAAGCTCAGAGTTTAAGCAGAAAATAATCCAAAATGTACCACTTATGTAAGGCAGAAACCGAATAACAATGAAGTGAACTACCCCCACTTATCACTGGCTGTTCAAGAATTCTAACAAGCATTGACTGAAAAAACAGAGCCACAACTTCCAGCTAGATAGTATTCAATGTAACACAAATAAATCAGTTTAAATGCTGTATTATTTGAAAAAAGTGCAGATAAAAATGTATTTAAATTCACTTATACATCCAGTTGATTTGATTTCATGTAGGTCTTAGCTGGCCAAAGCTCAGAGTTTAAGCCCACAAAGCAGTACCACTAGTCTCTACTGCTAAATTACTAATGCTTAGAAAACCAACAGCAAGTGCTTATTTTTTGGGAAGGGAAGTCTTATTGTTTTCCATTTACTCCACTGGGATGCTGGGACTCAACAACTGCATAAAGTGTTTGTTGAATAGGTTTTTATGTATCTTTCTAAGAATGGATTATTTCATGGATAGCTTGTATACCTTAGAGTTAAATTTTAATCTTTTCAAGTAAGATTGTAATTAGTTTGGCAGTGTAATGAGATTTGTGCATTTCACCTATTAATTCTAACTCGGTAAGGAATCAACTCCATCCATCCCCCATAGAGAGGTAAAGTCTTGTCTCTCCTCAACTTATACATGTCATCTCCACCACTGCATTAATAAAGAAAGGAAACATTTGCAGAACAAAAGGAATCACTGCCAGCCCATTCTTATACACTGATCTGACACACTTTTTCCCTATGATGAGCGATCAGGGAGTTCGACATCATGGCGTTATACTCGACCATATGGAGCCTTCCCCACTAAACAGTCTGTGAGGTGTATGGTATAAAGTTTTAGTCAGATAGTCTGCTTCTAGACATTTGCCCTTGACCTTGTCCCTCTGCTTGGTTGTGGTAGTTGGTGCGGCAGTGCATAAGGAAAGTAAGTGAGGTAGAGGAAAGGGAACGGTGTCATTGGGGTTAATATAAGAGAAGGTTGTGTCTCTGGCCTCTTTCTTGGTGAAGTGACTGTTGAACATATTGCTATTAATCCAAGTATCCAGCCATAGTAACTAATCCAGGCAGAATTGGTAATAAACACTTTAGGACAGGAAAGGTAACGTTATTCATTGAAGTTTGAGTACTACATAAATTGAAGAAGGGTAATCTCTTAGTGAGGCAATTAATTGGGTGTGGTCAGTCAGAAATGGACTTGTTCACTCCTAGGTTGGGTATTTTTGTGGATTATAAGGGTGTGATTGGGATAAAGGATGTTCAGTAGTTTATTGTAAAATATGAGTGGTGGTCAACTGGGATGACAGTGGTTTTGACAGTGGTTTAATTTAAAGGTGATAGTCTTAAGGAAAGAATTGCATTTGTAGCCTTTCTGTTGCCTTGTTGCTGACTCTGCTGTTGTTGGACTTATTAATGAATAGGTTTGTGCTAATATAATATTAACAAAACAAACAAAAGAGAGAGAGAAAGTGGAGTTTCAGATATATGGAGGTAAGATTACATTTAATAATGAGGTAAGGCTGCTAAACCAATCAATGTTAACTGTACTGCAATTTTATTTTCTTCTGTGTGCTTTGGATTGCTAGTTGAGTAGGGGTTCAGATGTCGCTTTGGTAATGACTGGGAGTTTTCTGACAGCTTCATATTATTTGATCAGATTCTTCTTTGCAATTGTCAGGATCTCATGCTCCTTATACATAAACCAAAACAATGAAGTTACTGATAGATGGCATATTGGGTACACATTGCTCAAATAGTTACATATGAGATAGATTTGGTTGTATTATTTAGTGTCTGTTGAAGATTTATTGATGTAGTTTGTAACTAGTCAGAAATATTCATTAGCTGCTTTGGGTTATGCATAATGGTATGAGCTGATCAGAGTGCCATTGTTCACTCATAGGCTTAATGATTTTCCTCTTCTTATTTTGTACATAGTCATGACCACATAAGAACTGCCATAGATGCTTTGCATGAATTTCTACAATAATTACTTGGATTTTAGCAGCTAAAGGCATTATAATTCCAAAAGCAGAGTGTTTCTCTTTGGGGCTGATACATCATTTCAAGACTATGAAATCTACTGTGTGTTGTAGGAAAGTTTTATTTGCTGTGCAGCATTGGTGGATGTACTGTTGGGGTTTTGGTATTAGTATATTTATGGATGCATAAGTCATTGTTAGTATTATCATTTACTATAGTCTGGTGTTGCATATTGTTTCATGGCCCTTTCTGATCTTTGCACCTAACTGTGTTGAGCTGTATTGATTGGTTGTTAATTGTTCTGGATGTGTCTGAATTCCTCTGATGTTTTATTTTTTTCCCTTCCCATTCAACATGGGTTGGTTCTTCTTTATTCACGTATTCTATTGTTTGTCAGCCAACTTATAATAGCTATTACTGCCTTTTATTATTGTTCAGTCATGTAATTTGTGTCAGTTAAGTATCCTTATCACTGTGACGCATGTTTTGGGAACCATCAAGGGGTACTGCCTTTTACTTGAATGGAAGGGCATTTTTAAGAGGTGGTCTTACTTTTGATTTCTGGAGCTTTTGCTTAACTGCTTGACCAGAGAATTGGAGAGGTATGCTGCTAACATATCTCTGAGGCTCTTCGTGTGATATCATTTCAGCAATTCAGTAGTTTAGGGGCACTTGCTTGATGGGTCTGCTGCATATGCAAGGACAGGTACTAGGCTGAATGAACACTGTATGCATTTCATGTAGTAGGATACTTTGGCTTGCCATAATATAGCATGGCTGGCCATTGAATCAATTATGTATGAGAAAAGTACACATTTTTGGATGCTTATATCTCATCTAAGGTGTTGAGGTCTTTTCTTGAGTCACTCTATTGTGCCTTTATTACTTGTGGTTTTGTTAAAGCAGTTTAATACACAGGGAGTAATGTCCCCCTTCATCAACCCTGGAGAGGATTATTTGTCAATTTCAGGAAGGTAGGGTTCAAGGTTGCTTCATCCCACTAGCAAAAGAATGCTAGCTCTTGTGTCACATTGTTTATGAGTATGCATTACTGATATTTTGAAAAAAGGATGTATGTTGGGTAGCTGGTTAGTTGTCTGGTTCCTGGTTCCTGTTAGACAATTAGTTTGGATACAGTGACCGTTATTTCATTCTTGTTGGTGAGGTATCTTCAATTCAATATGTTCCTGGACAATTTAATTGCTACATGTATGTCATACAGTGGGTTGGCTCAAGGCAGGTAAGGTTGGTTTTCATTCTGTGTTACTTATCAAATATGTGGTGTAAGAGATTTATAAGTAACAGGGCTGAAGTAGGGTGGTTAGAAAGACAAGTGCATGTCAAGCTGTCTCATGACTCTACATTATCTCTCATCATTGTAACATGGCTAATGTGGAACAGCTCAAGCATCGATGGAGGAATATCATTTTATATGCTGTAGCCTTTTTTGAAGAAGTAGATGGTGATTTGTAAGCAGGTTTGGAAAGCGACCAAAGAGTTGCTGAAAAAAAAAGCAGTAAGCAGTTAACTCCAGGTGAGCAAACACCAGAGGACTTGACCCGGAAACATGGAGGAAAAGGTGAAGGAAAGAAAGTGGCAAGGAGTTTCCAGAGGTATCCGCTGTGGTTATACCTCTTACATCTAATGAATTTAACTGAACTGTGCTGATGAGGCTGGGACTGATGTTTAGGGTCATCAGTAAAATAGCATCTGATGAGGTTCTTCCAGGACTTGAAGTTGGAAGAAAGAAAATATGCAAAAGATTTTGGATATGCAGTATCAAGACCAGTTGCTTCATGGTTTGCAGTTACAAGGTAGGCAAAGTGAAACTATGTGGTCAACAGCTCAAAATAAAGGTTGGAGATAGGGGATCCATAGCTGCAGCTTCTCTTTCTGAAGTTATAAGGACCTTTTTCTGACCTAGGTGGGATCTAGTCCTTCTTGTTTGGTGTTTCAGAGTTATTTATTTCAATAGACATCCTTTTGTTAGTCAAAGAAAACATTAACTAAGGAAAATATGTATATTTTTTTTAATTATTAGAGGCAATGGGGCATAGCAGATTGTGAATGCTGATATCCCTATGGCTAAAGATCTTAAAGCAATGTCGGCAACAGTAGAGAAGGCCTGTGGGATTAGAATCAAGACTTTGGGTAACTGTATCATGGGTTTTATTCATCTGATGGTGTTGACTCTGGAATGGTATCTGCAACAGGCTTTTCCTGAGCTAATCTATTTCTTGTTTATTTGAGAGGCATAGAAGCTGCAGTGTGGGGTGCTTTGTTGCGTTATGATCAGAGGTTTAGGAAATTAAAGGTGATGGACTAGTCTATGGAGTGGGAAAACAGGCATACAGATATAATGCTGGATATTATGATTGATAAGATCGCAGTGTAGAGTAAGTTTGGCTGTAAGGTAAGCATGCCACAGGCAGAGGCATGCTTAGCATTTAAAATAATAGGTGTGATTGGTAAAAAAAACACAACACCACAGCCACCGAGCCCAAATAAATCCAAGTCCAAGAGAAGAGCTGACAATTAGCTTTTCGTGAAAGGTTTATTTTATAACGCAAACAACAACACAACAAATAGGTGTGATTGGCCTCCTTGCAGATTATGGCATATTTCCTCACACTTTATAAGTGTGGAGGGCACACTCAGTAGCAAGGTTTTGGTGCAAAGAATCAGGTATAGTGGGATTAAAAAGAGTATGCAAGAATTTACAGTCAGTCAAGATTAAGGGAATATAGACAAAATATTTGGTGGATTTAGACATTAGGGAAGGTGGGGTGGAAGGTCAATTTAAAATACCACCTTAATGTAGTTGCAGAGTATCTCTACTAGAACTTGTATTGAAGAAGAGACAGGTGAATTCTGCTTAATATACAATTTGCCTTTTCCTGAATGGATCTCAGTACATTACAGAATTATCATAGTAGAAGCAAAGGGTCCATACACATCACTGAACAATGCATTCACCTTTTTAAGGCAGTTCATTGGTCTTTGGCTTGGTAAACGGATATAGAATTAGCATTTAGGTTCCATTTGGGAGCAGGATTGGCCCCTCTTGTATGTGCAGCTTAATAGTAGGTTCTAGTTCAGCAATGACATGTCCATGGACTGTGCAGTGTCCTCTGCAACTTTTAAGAATTCAGCATGGCACTGCACTGCCTTTGGCAGAAGTGGGTGGCTGGACAAAAAGCAGTACATCATCTTGATGAATTTTCTGGTGAATGAATGTCAGTTGGGTATGCAATAAGGGATGCTGCTTCAGGCATTACATAAGAAGATGGGAGTGCCAGTTGCTTGGTACAAGAAAGAGGAGATAGCCAATTTGTGTATGTTTCTTGGTTGTGGCGTTAGACATGCATACCTAGATGTTTAAACTGCCAGAGGATGTGTTGGTTAGACTAAGTGGCAGGATCACTGGCTTTCTGACATTAATTAAATTAAGGGTTGGTGATATCATTGAATTCCTAGGTACACTGAATATTGCTTATAAGGCAGTGAGCTCAGGTAGGACATTCACCAGGCCTTGGTGAACGTTCTCTGAGGTGCACAGTGGAAACATCACAAGGTACAGAATGACAAGCAGATCAACGAGGATTTGACAATAAGGGTGGCATTCCTGGCCCACTTTAGTGGGTTTTCTATGTGTCAGGGGAACTGGATAACATCTTCTGACTTGCAAATATACACCAATGCTTTTCATGTCAGGGCATGATGGTGTATTCCAAAGGGAAATAGTTGTCTGACTCTTGGTTCAACAGCTAGTTTTTGGAAAGGAGGAATGATATCACCTTTCTAGATTTGCTGTGCAACAGTGGTTGTATGGCAGAAGATCTCAGCAACAGGAAAATAATTTTTCATTCATTTAATGAAGATGTGGTGAAAATATTAGCAAAAAGCCTCCAGATCCAGTTCAGTGCATTTGCTTTTGAGGCTGTTGGTGTTGCATAGCCTAAATAAACCTGCAAATTGCATACCAGATCAGATGAATGTAGTGGCTGACAATCTTTCCCATTTCCAGTTCCAAAGGCCTTGATCTTTGATCCCGTAACGAAAGACATCCCAGTGAAAATTCCAAAATAAGTAGAGAACATTGATGATTGATGATGAGTTGTTCATTGCAGCAGACATTGGCACCCAGCATAGGAACACACACACACACACACACACACACACACACACACACACACACACACACACACACACACACACACACACACACAAACACACATGCACGCATCCTGATTTATTCATGTCCGTACATGCATACACATACACATATGTGCACACACACACACACACACACACACACACACACACACACACACACACACACACACATACACATCATGATTTATTCATGCCCCTACATGCATACACATAAGCGTGCACAGACACACACACACACACACACACACACACACACGCACACACACACAGACACACACACACACAGGCATACACATTTACATACTAACACAGTACCACCCCTCATCTTTGCTAAACTTACTTTCACTTTATCTACACTACTTTTACATGCCTTAGGAGTGAAAGGGTGACTGCCTTTTTACCCACCTTCAATTCATTGTTATCTGCCGATTTCAAATGCCTAGTAATTTCATTATGCCCCATAAAAATCACTGTGGGTGGAGACTTTGTGCAGGTCTCTAATGTCCCTTGCAGAGTGGCATAGTCCAGTAGCTGAAAGTAGGTCTGGACTCCACATATTTCCTGCCAAACAGAGAGACACTGAATGTTCCTGGATCAGCAATATAATCTAAGCCAACTGCTGTACCCAATACATTTTCAAACATATTTAGTTGTCTTCTTAAAGGGATGAAAGATCTCACTAACTGTAAAGAAATTACCAACCTGGGTAGTGGCATATACAAGGTAAGGATTTATCAGACTGGGCAAGAACATCCACAAAGGTGAGGTATGCTCAAATGAAAATGCTAGACTGCATCCAAAGTAAAGCAGTGATGCTCAGCATGTGGTCTAAGCGTACGTTCCCTTTCTTGTCCTGGCTGATTAATGGTCTTAACGATCCTTTGTACTAGCAATGTATATTGGGTACTTTGAAGAAATTCTGGACTATCATTGAACATTCAGAAATAACACATATGGCCTGTCACAGATTCCTTTAGTATCTCCACACCATTGTTCCTAGTTTTACACTGCTGGTGGCTTCCAGGAATACAAATGTCTATTTATAGACAAATTGTGTTTTATTTCTTATTTAGCTTGTTTACTAGTAGTAAGTATACTGATCACAGCAGACCATTTGCAGGCACAGCCCCAAGAAAACAGGTAGTTCATATGCTTCTTGAGACAAACCTCCATCAGCTTCTGATTCCTGACATGTCACCATAAATTTACCTCCCCTTTTGCTTCACAGTTCATAAGCAAAGAAGCAGATCTTTCACTCTTTGTCTGTGTTTGCCTCCCCCCCCCCCAACTGGTTCTTCAGTTTGTGAGCCTTCTTTAGTTTTCATGGTCTTTTTAACATACTGGCAACATGTACCCATACTGGTTGCTTAGACTATATCTGTGGGTACTGCCTTCCATAACTTCAATTAATTTCTTCCTCTTTACTTGAATTGAATAGTGTTTGAATGCATTTTGGAGTTGTAGCAGTCACCATGAGCAAATTTATTTCTCACCATTTAAATACAAGGCACTTAATTACCTACACATTAGGCAGTTTCACATGCCAGATTAATACCTACACTCCCTATTGTGCAGTTCAAAACATATGCTTCCTTCACATAGGTTAGTACTAGGCTAACTGCCCTTGCGAGCCATTTTAGGCTAGCCAATTAACCCTTATGAGACTCAAACGCTGCACCTTGTGCTTGCAAGGCAAACACCTTAACCATTAGGCCACCCTCCCAATCATGGACACATCCAAATGAATACACTCCCAGTTTTCTCATAACTTTCTGTGCCAGTCACTGTATGAACGGGAGCAAATTAGATGAAAGTGGTACCTCAGCCATGAAGTTTCAGATATGGAGCAACTAGCATTTTGTAGCATGAGTGAATACATGCTAGATTCTCTTAAAGACATTGTTCATAGGTTCATAGGTTCATAGGCAGGTGCATCCTTTCCATAACTGCAAGCCCTTAGTATTGAAGAACAATGACAACAACAAAAAGAACCTGTTTTACAATAATTTTCTTCCTACCAAAGTGACAAGTACTTCCTGTAATCACTATAAGAAACAATTTACCAGGAACATTTCGGGTTGCAAAGCTAGGCTTATAAGGGCCCCACACCTATGGACCCATAAAGAGAAAATAAATATGCTGAGAGAGGCAGATTGCATATACAAGAGAAAAAAGCAGGCCTAGTTATGCAAATAGTTTTAACTGCCTGCCTAAGGCTGTTTTATAGATCCTGTTTTTCAAAGCTCAGACGATTTAATCCCCTTCCACTCTGATGGACTTCCTATTAGTGCTATCACTTATGTGCACTGCCATGCTAGATCAGCCAACACTCAGGAAACAGGGAGTTGAAGTTCACTAGATGCAGGATTGAACAGTATTCCAAAATCTGTACCACTGCTACTCTTTTCAAGACCTGTAATTCTGCACCAGATATCATAGCAGATCGAGTTAATGTTTCCCTTTCCTGCATGCTATTCAGTACCAGAATAGCTGCTCATTTCTGGTAGTATAGCACTGAGAGTTGAGCTAAAGAAAAGTTATGAGCTGGAAACAGCATCCCTAAGTTTGCTTTCCTCATACTATGCATTACTCCCAATGAATTATCAGCTCTCAACAAAACAGCAGAGCTACCTTATGTAAAGAGGCATTTCTGCTCAGCAGCAGCCAACAAAAGAGGCATTTACATCTAGCAGACCACAGTATGCTTATATATAAAGAAATACAACTGTAATAGGCATCTATTGAATGAGAGCTTACTTTCCAATTTGTTGACATCATTATTAAAAATTAACAAAAATGCACACAACATAAACTTTAAGTGCTTTCTAGGTGTGCATTTGTATAACACAGTCTATCATTTTAAGGTAACAAATGTGCTATAAGTCAAAATTTCAAAAACAGTGATGTGCTTGATATAATGTGTCATTACATGATTAAATATAGAAAAAAAACAAGATTTGGTAATAATGTATTGTGGATAAACATAAAATAGAAGCAAAATCACTGCATTAGTTTTACAGCAAAGAGAAAAAGAGCTGTTGTAGCTAAAATGCAATAACTCTTATGTATTTATTAGACAAGCTGAAATTAATGAAAATGTAGAGAAACAGTGCATCCAGACTGTAAATCTATTGAGAAGGGTAAGAAATGTAGCAGCTTCTTTTAATATAGCCCCCCCTCCGCAACATCAGCAACAGGTAGGATTATTACATATTGCCTTTTCACTTTGATGCTCATGTAATTTTCTTCCACGTGTTGGGCCATTTTACTCATTGTTTCCCTGCTGCAGTGATTGATGTCCTGTGCTACTAATCTTTCTCTGACTGATAACTGTTTTCATGTAAGTCCACGAGTCTCTGACACGGGTGGCTTGGCCCTGGCTTCAGCTGAGCACTTATTCTACTTCTCATTTGCATTTCAATCTTGGTTCCATGAATGCAAAACTCCTGCTGCAAATTAATAACAAGGAGAATATTAAAGCCGATTGGGGCAGGCAAACAATGAAAATCCTGCACAGCGCTCGGCTAGCCATTGTTTTGTAAAAGCTGCCTCATTTATTGGTCAGTAGTGAATGACATTGCACATAATGGCATATCCAGAGAGACACAAATTTATTTCTGTCCCACTGCAGCAGTATATTTTTTGCAGAACCAGGGGCTATTTGTCTGGGGACAATTTAGTTTCCATGAAAAATTTAAATGGTTTCTGTGAAGATAGTGGGAGAGAAATTTAATTTGTTTCTCATTTGCTACAGCAGGTATGAAAAGGAGAAAAATTGGATGTCTGATGGGCTGAAATTGGTACTGTCCCTCTCCTCTATCCCCTAAAGGCCTGCGGGCCCATATCATATAGATTGAGTGAGACCCCCCTTAGAGAGTGGTAACCTTAAACCTACTTAAAGAAAACCTTTGGGGAGGCTGCCAATCACCCAGAAAACAACATTTCCATCGATCCACTGTCTGTGTGATTTATGGCTTCATTTTACAGTAATTGAGAATTAGTCAGAAGATTAGCAAGGCTCAACACTTTGCCTTGATATGCACACTGAGCACTGTAATTTGTCACTATGGGATGTCGGACACTTTTTAGTTACACTGTGCTCCTTTCTAATTGAATTTGGGGAAAACATGGAAATTAATTTGACACAGAAAAATTTGAATACAGCCATCTCTCCTTTTGTAATGCGCAATGCTGCATTGTGTGCTGGGGAGTTTTATTGATCCTTATCACTTTCAATTGTGGCCAGCTGAAGGATGGAATACACTAAATCTTATTTAGGCTCATATGAAAGCAGTTCATCTGCAGCAATCTGCGAGAGATAAAGAATATTACCTTTCATTTTGTTTGACTGCATCAAGATGAAGTTTTGAAAATATACTTTTCAGAGCAAATGTACCAAATGTTCAGAGTCAACAGTTACAATTCAATTATGGTCTGGCTCATGTGGGATATTCACTGGGTAATATACTGTATAAAAAGCAAAAGGAAAAGGTTATGTATGCCCACCTGTATACAGCAGTTATCCCACTGGTATTAAAACAGCCTGTATAATAAAGCATTCATTTCTGGGAGAGTAGAAAGGATGCTAGGATAATATAAGAGTATGTTTCTGGTAGCCATTTTACTAGATGTCCTGGCAGTGACTATAATTACCTGAAATGTTTCCTGATTCTATACAGTATGTCCAGTAAACAATATTGTTTTTACATTGAATGAGTTGTTCTATTAACAAGTGTCATAAAGACTTTGTGTGTGTGCTTGTGTGTGTGTGTGTGTGTGTGTGTGTGTGTGTGTGTGTGTGTGTGTGTGTGTGTGTGTGTGTGTGTGTGTATATATATATATATATATATGTGTGTGTGTGTGTGTGTGTGTGTGTGTGTGTGTGTGTGTGTGTGTGTGTGTGTGTATGTGTGTGTGTGTGTGTTTGTGTGTGTGTGTGCACGCGCGTGCAAGTACATATGTGCAGGCAAATGTTGAGATGTGTACAATTAATGTAAGTTGTTTTAAAATTATTTAAACGGCTGCTAAGGACGTATCCCTTGAGATACAGCTTCATAGTTTCCCCTGGGAAACAGACTGCTCAGTTTACTAGGAAGCAGTCAGGCACAAACAAAGAAATCCCTAACATTCTTATAGTTCTACATGCTGCAGAGGAAGCAAGGTCTGCACCAGGTAATAGCTGAATGACAGTGACTTTTGCAATGTATTTATAAGCTTATCATTTATCACCATAACTGAACTGTACTGTCTAGATTTCTGGTGAGACACAGAATCAGAAACATAACATATTGTGTCTTTTGAAGCATAAAAAGAATACCATATTCTTAGAAGTATCACTGTTGATAGCGTTGTTGCCTCACAGCAAGAGCTTCTCCCGTTCGAGTCTCGGCTGGAGTGCGGGGAGTGCCTTCTGTGTGGAGTCTGCATGTCCTCCCCGTGGTTGGGTAGGTGTTCGAAAGACATGCTTATGTGAGCATGCCTTCATTGAAGGTTGGACGTCGAGCTGGCATCTCGGCGTTCGTGAAAATCTACTGCCAATCATTAGCGGACCGGAGTTCCGCTGTGGCGACCCCTAACCGGGAAAAGCCAAAAGACAAACAACAACTGTTGATTTCTTAACTGCATAAGCCTACTATGTACGTGTACCTCCTCAAGATGGATCTAGGAATACTGATTACTTTTACATCTGCAGGTAAAAGAAGCAGAGGGCATCAAACACAAGGAAAAAACATGAAGCTTTTTAGCAACTCATAGCCTTAATCTTTTATACCATATTGCAGGGCAACTATAGGTGACAACACATTCATCTGAAAGAAATCCAGAGCCAAAAAAAAAAATACACAAACTGAATAGAAGCAATTATTTCATATATAATTACTGTGATCAATTTAGCATCTGTAGTTTTCTCTACTGAAATGTGGTGCTGTGCTATTTTATTTAATGTACATTTATATTCCACTCATTTTAAAAATATATGATCATTGCTACTGGTTGTCCTTACTAAATGGTTAAGCTCCAGATGTGGTGAAAGTCATTTTAGGTTTATTTTGTTATACTGTAGCTTGACTCTAGGAGGAGCAACCTGATAAGAACTTCATTCAATATGCTTTACACTAAAAAAACAGTTTGAAACTGTACTCAGTGACAGCACAATTAATAATGTTTCTCTAGTGATGCAACAGCCTTTTCTGATGTTTGTAGTCATTTAAAGCTGTTTTAAGTGTATTTTTTACTGTTTTTGCCTTATCTTTTCAAAAAAACAAAAAACAAAAAAAATTCCTTGTTTCCTGCTTTTCTAAGCTAGTATAGTCCAGTTTCAGGCTAGTGCTGAATTCAGGCCTGTGATACTAGTTTCTGAGTTGCCCATACCTTACTTGGATAGAAAGAAGTTTCTCTGTTCACCTGTGAGAGAGGGAAGCTTTGAACAACCTATCTGTCCCTGCAGGAGTGTTTCCAGCCCAAAAGTTGGCCATTTTGGGCTAATTTCTATCTCTTTCATTTCCCTAATATAAAAACCGTGTTTGCACCGTTTTGCGCACCGGGCAGTGCCAGTTAGCTATGGTTAAATTATTCCCGGCTCCACTAAGTCCCCTCTTCAGTTTTTCCTTTGAAACGAGTCTAGCTCTCAACCTAAGCACTCAAAAAGCATATTACAGCCCAACACTTGCTCAGACTTAATAGCAAGCACTAATATACCCTGACACTGATTGTCCAGCAGGGCAAGGCTCTTTATTCACCCCTCACCAACCAAGTGACTAAGCAGCTCACCCTACTATTCAGGCATGACCAAAGGGCAACTTCAGGTGCACTCTCCAGTCCAGCTGGTGAATCTGGGTATCCTGAGGCAATGTTACAACTGCCTCATGTACACAGACAATCCTCTCCTCCTACCACAAAACACTAACATATGCGAGAGCTGCAATTATACAGCCAAACCGGAATCTAAGCTGTCTCCACCCAAGACTGGAACAGAGAGTCAAGAGGAGAAGGTTAACACTTGCACCACACCTCCAGCCACACACAGACCTACTAAAACAGCACTGGCAAAAAATACACATAAATACACAAAATCATACTTGGAGGCTCTAGATAAAAACCTGCAAAAGCATCAGAGACCTCCAAAGCAGACACCCAAACAACCTGCACCTCCCGTCACAAACCAGACAACACATAAAACACAAAATCAGTGTGCTGCACAATCACAGCCCTTAAGGCAAAATAACATACCTAACACACTAGTAATAGGTGACTCTATAGTCAGGCACACTGATGTCCCACTCACTAGGCTGGACAAGCAGAAGGTTACTGTTAGCTGCCTGTCGGGAGCCAGAATCCGCCACATAACACAAGCACTCAGGTAACTCCAGAACAAGTGCAAATATGACTCTGTCATTTTAAATAAACTACTATAGAAACCAAATAACTAAAAAACGACCAAAGAAAAATCAGTGAGTAAAATTTAATAAGCACAATCCAACTTCTCTAGCGCCTCGGTCACAGCCTTTACAGAGTAAAAAGTATTAACCAATAAAAAACAGTATATATAGAAAACATATTAATTAATACAATTAAACAATTAATCAATTGTTACAGATCAATTTAAAACATTTAAAGCTACAGTAATCAAATAAAACTCTGTCATTGTTCATGTTGGTGTGAATGACCTGAGACGTACCTCCCTGGACTACATGAAAAGAGACATGGAAGAGCTCTCTGATCATGTAGCCCAGGCTGTTATGACCCTGACCCTGAGTCGTGTCCTGCCCTCATCAAGAATGATACCTCAGTATAAAGAAAAAATGATCAGTTTCAACAATTGGCTAAGCTTCTGGTGTCATTCAAAGGGGATCCAGTATCTGTCAGCCTGGGATGACATGCTCAACAAGCCATGTTGCTTTGCAGGAGACGGCTCACATCTGTCACCCCTAGGCTTTAGAATACTGGTCAAGGCTCTTGCTGCCCCCATAGTGCATTTTTTAGGCAAGGCTCAAAGGTCAAACCCACCTCCATAAACAGCACAATTAACAAAAAACTGAGGGTTATGCTACTCAATGCCAGGAGTTTAAATCTCAAAATGCATGTGCTTGAAGCACTCCTCAGTATGGAGAACGTTGACATCTGTGCAGTAACTGAAACTTGGTTCAAGGCTCCAGAGAGCACCCCAGCACTACTGGGCTATAACTCATACCACACGTTTCGGCCACAGAGCACAGACGGAAACACAAAAGGAGGGGGTGTAGCCATATTCATCAAGGATACCTACACCTCAAAGTTAGTGGCGCAGCATGATACCTCTGAGACCATCCATGTGCAACTAACATCGAGAAAATCTGCAATGCAAATTGTGGCCTGCTACAGATCACCCTCCATGACCCAGGACCACCACTCTACCTTTCTGGAGACACTGGAAAACATGAAGGTCCTACCAAACACCCTGATACTAAGCGATTTCAATTACCCTACCATTCACTGGGAAAACTACTCTAGTACAAACTCCCAGTCCCAGTGCTTCCTGGAATTCATCAACTCAAACACCCTGGATCAGCTGGTAAACTCCCCTACCAGAGGCAAAAACATATTGGACCTGGTCATCACCAACATGGGTGACAGGTGTTCCACACCAGAGGTCAACCCATCACTGTTTAGATCAGACCATAAACTAATCACTCTGGATGTCCACACCCCACCACCACTCCCAACTAAGGAAACCACAGTAAAAAACTTTTCTAAAGCAAACTTTACCTTACTTAAGACAGAGGTGGTAAGTTTAACAGCCCCCACACTAAAGGATAATGCTGCTCAAGATGCATAAACCTTTACAAATGCACTCTATGAGCACCTACAAGGATGCATGGACCATGCCATCCCTAGCAAAACCAAGACTCACTCCTCTAAGAGAAGGAAACCAGTTTGGTGGACCCCTGCAGTAAACAGGCTATACAATAGAAGGAGGAAACTAGTTCAGAAAAAAAGCAAATCCCAAGAAGGAAAGACATCCCTGATCAGTATCAGTAAGAAACTAAGGTCCCTCATGAAATCATTCAAGGCTAACTTTAAAAGAAAAATAGTCAAGGATTCAAAAGATAACCACAAAGCCTTCTTTAGCTATGTTAAGAATCTAAGTTGCAACTCGCAGATATGCACTGAACTAGTGCAAAATAGCACAAAATATACTGAACCTACTGATATTGCCAACATCCTTTTAGATAGATTCAGTGCAAACATCACCCCCCTCTCACCTTCAAAAGGGCCCACAGCAATACCGGAAAAGTGTAGTGTCCCAAAAATCACAGACGCACAGGTGAAAATAGCCCTTTCAAAAGCCAAAACACAGTGTCAATGGGACCATATGGTGTCCCAGGCTGCGTCTTGCACGAACTACAGAATGAACGAACCCCCCACCTAAACACACTGTTCAGCCTCAGCCTCTCCACAGGCTACGTGCCCATAGAATGGCGCACAGCAATGGTTATTCCTCTCCTCAAAGGAGGGGCCACAACTGACCCTGGTAACTATCGCCCCATAAGCTTGACTAGCCTGGTCTGCAAGGCTATGGAGCGCATCATCATGGAACTCATTAATAAAGACATTGGGAACCTCCAAACACTTGACCCAACCCAGTTCGGCTTTGTTAAGGGGAGATCATGCCTACTAAACCTGGTTGACTTCTTTGAGACAGTCACCAGGGCCATAGACAAGAGGAAGGTGTTTCACACAGCCTAACTTGACCTCGCCAAGGTTTTCGACACCATTCCCCACTCAGATATTACAGAAAAACAGCCTGAACATAAACCCCTATGCCACGAGATGGGTTGGCAAATGGCTTACAGACAGAACTCACATGGTAAGAATAGCAGGCTCCAGGTCCGACTCTAAACCAGTCACAAGTGGTGTCCCACAAGGCTCGGTCCTGGGACCCCTACTGTTCAGCATATACTTCTCAGAAGTACAGGCAAACACAGGAGGACTATAGCTAACAAAGTCCGCTGATGACTGCAAACTGGGAGCCATAATTGACTTTCTGGCTGACACGGACATCCTCCAAAAGAGCCTTATGAGACAGACACCTGGTGTCAAAGTCATGGCCTCAAGCTAAATGCCAAAAAATGCATAGTCATCCCGTTTGGGAAAAACAAAACACCCACGAATGACCACATAGGTGGCAGCCCCCTTAATATAGAAGAGGTAATAAGAGATCTGGGGACCCAGGTAGATAGTAATCTCTCCTTTGACAAACATATTACCAAAGTAGTTAGGAAATCCTTCTATGTGGACCATCTAATTACTAAAGGGTTTGCATCTAAGAGGTTATAGTGCCCCTCTACTCGTCACTCATTAGACCCATCATAGAGTACAATACCCCATTTGGGATGTACCTCACAAGACACTTCCAACAGCTGGAAAGACCACAAAAGTACCTCACCAAGAGGATACTAGCCTCAAACATATGTCCTATGCAGCCCGACTGAAAAAACTCTGGCTGTACTCAGTGGCATATCGCTTACTCAGAGGTGATCTCTGCCTGACTTAAAAGCCATGTCCATCTCAGAATTGATGGACATGCTCCACCTAAAGAAATCCAAGTCACTGTGAGCCACACGCTCTAGTGAGCTAAACCTCACCACAACAATAAATAGAACATGCTTGAGGGGCAGATTCCTGTCACAGAGACTCCCCATGCTTTGGAACAAAATTCCAAATTACATCAGGCAGAGCCCCTCACTAACACTCTTCAAGAGAAACCTTGACGAGTGGATGGGTAACAGAAAATACACCCCTGGGATCACTCCATTGGCTCTGCTTGACAGAGGATCAATTAATTAATCAATGCAGCGGCGACCGACAAACTCTGGCTAGGCTTATAAATGCCCTTGGTCAGATAGCCTGGTACCTACCTATGAACCTATGAACCTATGAAGAAAACTACACACTCCTCCATGGAGTGGATAATATTCTATTCTTGCATATTTCCATGAACAAGTGCTTGATTATAGAAATGATATCATTGGTACTATTTATAATGCATTATCTTATTTGTTACTTGTTTGTTTGGACTACAAGTTCACTGGTGTTGTTTGAAAGCAATGAAATCCATTCAGGTGTAGACAGGAATACAATACCCTCATACATAAAGCACTAAGTAACACTGATCCACTAATAAAAGAGATGTAGGTAAGATGAGGGACAACTTAGGTCATTCCTGCCTATAATTCCTATACTCTGTTTTTTTTTTACTATCCCATAGCAATATCTCATCCTTGTATTGGTAAAAAAATCATATATTGTGTTAGCAGACGTTGTGATAGCTGGTGTCTTTAGTACTCTGTTTCCTTGATGAGAGCATTTTAACTTTAAGTGCTTCTAACATATTTTAAAATGTTCATCATTCCTCTTTTGTCTTCAGTCCACAAGTGATTGTCACGGTGGATGGTAATGTTTGCTCTACATGCATCATTCTGAAAGACCCAGTGATTATCAAAGTGACTCACCAATGGACATCCCTATAGATGGCTATTCCTTCTGAAGTAATGTGTCTGGATGCTGACGGGGTGTATATAATATGTTTCAACAGCAATGTGGATTTCTAGTTTATGAAGGAAGGGCTGCCCTTCATTGTATTACCCAAGGTACTAAAACTGTAACTTAGCAACACACACTCCATGGCTTAAAAAGACTGGATCAGGTACTGGGGGAGTTGGCATGGGAACGTAGAAGTACAGTGGCTAAAACTGACTCACTCACCATGGGAGTCTAGGGTCATGGCTGGTTAGGGATAACATCTCTGAGCCATGTTTCCATTAGTCATGTATAGCACTACAAACTGGGGACACCATTTGTGCATAAACACATGCATCCTCAGATGCATGTGCAATTGAGAAGTCACATCTATGATGGGCGTGTTAGTGCTAAAAAGAGGAACTCTCAAAACTCTGATTTAATTCACGAGGTAACAGCATCATTCCTTGACTTCCAACTCTTGCCTAACAGAAACAAATGCCACCTATGGCTTTGAACCTCATGCAATTAATGGGTGATATGAGGTCCATGGGCAAGCAGTGCATACAATCTGCAGCCAGTGATTTTCACAATCAAAAGTATGCATATCTAGGAGTATGGAATTGTGGACTGAACTTGGTTGTCATGGGGGGTTTGGGGGTTAGGGCTGGAGTAGAAAAAAAACAGTGGCTGACAAGACAATACAGTTTCCTGACTGCATACTCTAGGTGGAGAGAATGGACTGATTTGGTCACTGAAAGGCTGACGGATGGCAGGCAATAAGCAGAAAAAATTATATAAAATACTCCAGTTTCAAGTAATTGGACAAAATGCTTGTTTATTTCCTTTACTTATAAATCTTCACCAACACGTAAATAGAACTCCATGGAAAGATAGTCATAATGCACCACACACCCCTCCAGCCATCTCTAGAGTAAACTTCCCTTACAGATTAAGCAGTGTGACACATTAACATCCTTCAAAGAGAATCTAATAACATGAGTACCCTCAAATTTTCTTTGAGACTAACTGATGTAGTTTTCCTTGACAAAGAGGGGTATAGCCTGAGGGTGGGTATTCACAAGGCACTAATGAATGTGAGACGAAATTGGCATGCAATTCTATGAATCCTAAAAAGAAATAAGGAAATCATAATAAACAAAATCTTTAGCATGTTGTCATATTCCTGATACTTCTAACCTGTGGTGCCAGGCTGCCATGGTACCAATTTAAAAATGCAGCGGTCATATCAAACTACCAAAATTGTATCACTATCAGTTTGACTGCAAGTGTGTGTAAAAACAAGACACAGTCACAATGAAGCTTATGTAAAATGAGACAAGGAGCCTCCTTCTGTTAGATATAGAACAGCATGGGCTTTTTAAGAGAAAACTTTCCCTTTTGAATAATGTAGCGCTCTTTGAGGAGGTAGCAGCAGCAGCACCTGATAAGAGACTGGCAGTGTAGGCTACTTACTCTGACCTCGCATAATCATTCATCAATATTCCACATAAAAAATAGTTGATGAATTGAAAGCATCACATGTTTGTTTTCAGTTTTTTGTTGGTTGGTTGGTTGGTTGGTTTGAATGCATTTTCCAAAGTAGGGCAATGAGTCCAAATAATCTTTTTTAGATGTGGATGGAGTTCAGACTAGGATTTGCCTGTCTATTCCAGTGAAAGTTATCAATGGTGTCCCCTATAGAGCCACCTCTATTCAGATTACGTTTCTTAGATAAAAGTTGAAAACTAATTTCTGGAAAGCCATATATACTAATGAATGCAAAACCAATAACATAACCAATACAACCAAAGATGTTGAAGTTTTCCAAGTTAGTCTACAACAATGATACATATCTAGGGCAGTATTAAAGATACTAGGGGGAATTTAATAAAGCCAACACATTTTTTTTCTGTGTAGATATTGCGTCCCACTGCTTACATAGCTGAGAACATTTTTAGGTTCAGTAAGCAGTGCTTTGCAGCATGCACGCACTCACCAACATGGAAACTTCTGTGGCATGCAAATCATCTCATAAACAGGTGAAACTCATGCAAATGAGGTAGTTAGAGTGATCCAGCAAGTAAATAGGTTTCTCTTCAGACCCCATTTCAGTGTCTGTAGTGTACATGGAAAAATTCCATGTACAGGAGTGTAGACAGACAAAGGAGGTTGTAAAATGTAGATACGTGGACAGAAATGTTACACCACATACACCTATGTCAAAAACTATCAGTCTGTATGTTGGAAAAATTAAAGGAAATAAGATAAATTAATATTTTTTTAATAATCTGGGCATGTTTGCATGGTGCATGGCAGTGTGCAAACATGCTTTATAAAAAAATACAAAAAAACTAGAAAAAAGAAATTCATTATTATGTGACAGAAATGTATTACAGGATTGTATGTGGAGTCCCTATAATGGTGCATTGGTGCTGTTACTAATGTGGCTGGGCTCTGAAGCAAGTAGTTTCCAGACTGTGAGCACGGATACCAATACAAATGAGGTAGAGGTACTGAATAGCATATCCCCTTTGTGTAGACGCATGTTGCTGTTTACACAGGAGGTAGCTGACACTGGGGGGGGGGGGGTGTCTACTGACCTCTAAGCTCATTTTAGCT
The DNA here is from genome assembly GCF_019279795.1 of Protopterus annectens. NCBI lineage: Eukaryota > Metazoa > Chordata > Ceratodontiformes > Protopteridae > Protopterus > Protopterus annectens. Next base: position 636,286,859 of record NC_056735.1, on the reverse strand, counting down.
TAGATGTGCATGTTTGCTCTGTGACCCACCTGGCTGAGCATGTCCCCAAAAGGGGGTCTGGCCAATAACTTCTAAGCTTTGTTTACATTCCCTGCACATGTTTGCATGGAGCACTGCTGCACTCAGCATGTTTTAAAATATAAATGTATTTAATTGATTTTGACCCTTGTTTAACCTAAAATAGGGACATGAAATGATGTTAATGATACAGGCAGGTGCAATGTATCATAGTTACCCAATCACACACTCTACACCTACAGTAGAGCTTTGTAAAGTATGCATAGACCCTACATTCTGATTTTTCCCCAATACTCTGCACAATTGGAGTACAGACTTGGAAATTTTAACTGAGAGACTGCTATGGGCTGCTGCAGGTCTGTTACATCTGTATGTGCTAGATGCTGAAGTCAGTGCTGCTGCTGCTGCTGCTGACAATAGACCAAGATAGAGAAGGAAAACAGTGTTCAGACCCAGGGAAACCTTCCAGGAACTACAGGAGCTGGAGATTGTAGAGTGCTGCAGGGTGGAGAAGGACAAACTACAAGAACTCACTGAGAGCTCCCACCCTCAACTCAGACCCAGAGCCAGCAGATGGAAAACCAGCACAGTGGAAACAAAGGTATGTGTAGACCTTACGATACTAGCTACAGGTACTTTCCAAATACCAGCTGGGGACATGATGAGGGTCTCACTGGCATCAGCATCTAGGGTACTCCACCAGTTACTGGATGCCATGCTACCACATGCCAGTGAGTACATTTCTTTTCCCATCACCACTGAGGTGAGGGCCAGCAATATGGAACACATCTACTGTACCCATGAACTACAACATAGGCAGTAGTATACTTAACACTGAAAGTGTGATACGAGACCATGGGACACAGGTGGACAGTAGTCTCTCCTTTGATAATCACATTGCCAAAGTAGTCAATAAATCTGTCTACGTGGCACACCTCACACAAAAGGCTTCTCATCCAGAAAAAAAGCGGTCATTGTTCCCCTCTACTCATCACTCATTAGACCCATTATAGAGTACAACACCCCTTTTGGTATGTACCTCACAAGACATCTACTACAACTGGAAAGGCCACAGAAATACCTCACAAAGAGGATTACCAGCCTCAAACAGATGCCCTACACAGACCGTCTCAAAAAACTCCAGCTTTACTCTGTTGCATATCGCCTACTCAGAGGTGATCTCTGCCAAACATACAAAGCTATGTCAAACCCAGAGCTGTTGGACATGCTCCACTTAAAGAAATCTCAATCCCTCGGAGCTACACAATCTAGGGGCCTAAACCTTGTCACCACAATAAAGAGAACATGCCACAGGGATAGATTCCTGTCCCAGAGACTTCCCATACTCTGAAATAAACTACCTATCTATATCAAACAAAGCTCCTCATTAGCACTCTTCAAGAAAAATCTTGATGATTGGATGGGAAATAGGAAATTCACCCAAGGGATCACATCTGTGGATCTGCTCTACAGTGTCACAGGAAAATAATTTTCTTGGGTGGCAAAAGCCAGGGTACCTTTTTGGCTGGGCTTGTATAGGCCCCAGGGCTGATAGCCCAGAACCTACCTATGAACCTATGAACAACCCTGAAGTACTGGGTGCCATAGTTTTCACTTATGTACACATCAAGGCACCACCAGGTGAAGAGGGTAGAATCTACCTAATCTATCTAAACCGCAAAGGGTACCACTCTATCAACTGCATGCCCAGGGGATTATCATGGATATATGTGCTTGCAACCCTGGCAGTTATCACAACTCCCATATCTGGCACTCGTCACAGCTGTACCAGATGTTTGCTAGGGGGACATACCACATGGCCATTTACTGGGGGATGCTGGCTACACCCTGGAACCATGAATGATGATACCCATCAGAAATGCACACATACCCACTGAAGAATGGGCTTACCTTTACATGTGCGTACTGCACAAGGGCAAACAGCAATTTTTCTAAAGGCAGTCTGCAAAGTTTGCAAATGCCGAATGGAAAAAGGATTAAATGTGCAATGAGGGAATGCACAGTGAGATTTGCTCATTGCACATTTGACATTCTGGGGCAGATTGCACTATAGTGGGGATCGGGAAATGGTTCCTTTCCCCACTGTAGTGTGATCTTGGAGTTAGAATAATAAAGTAGGGGGGGTGTTTTTTTTTGTTCGACATTAATGTTCGAAAAACAGCAAATCTGCTTTTCGATTTGCTATTTTTTGAACATTAAGGACTGTCGATGTTTTCACTTTTGTGGTTTTGAGTCACTCATATGAGCACTTGAACCACTGTGATTCGAGTTTTTAAAGGTAAACTGAAGAATGCCATAATGAGGTACACGCACAAACTAGGAACATCATAGAGCATGTGTTTGGGCTTCTGAAGTCATAGTTCCAGTGCCTTGCTATATCTGGTGAAGCCCTGCAGTATTCTCCAGCTACATGTGCACATATGTTCACAATATGTACTATGCTACACAATATGATCCTGTGGAAAAAGATGCAGCAGGATCAGCAGAGGAAAGGGATACACAGCCCCCACCACTGCCTAGGTCACTACAGCCACAGTCACAGGAGGACTCGGAGGATGAATCCCCTGATGATGGTCCCTGTAGGCAGACATAGGCATGCCCATATGCCATGGCTTTGGTTAAGAGACAATGCATAGCAAATTCACTGGCAACCTAGGGGCATAGGGACTGACAACTTACTCCTACTCACATACATATAGTAAAATTGATCCCAGGCAACCCACACAACCTGTACCTATACATGTATTGGCTGTGTACTGCTTGCATCAGACAGAGTCAGTCCTGAACTATAGTTCTATCAACCACTGCATTCACAAGGTAAGCTCCTGACCTACACATTACTTGTAAGGATTAATATAATAATGCTATTGTATGTATGGATTTGCTGCATTTATGCAAGGAAATATAGTAGGCTAGTTGGACACAAGTAACATAAGTTCATATGTTCATAGGTTGGTACTAGCCTATCGGTCATAGGGCCTATACAAGCCTAGCCAAAACAATTCCCTGGCTATTTCTTCCCACAATATTAACTTCCCTGGACACCTGTCTAGCATGGTGACTGATGTGATCCCTGGGGTAAATTTCCTATCTCCCATTGGACTACAGTTACCAAGTCCACTAGTATATGTTCCTTAATATTCACTACACCTCATGGTTGGAATATGCACTACATCAGGCAAGGGAGATGATAAACAGTGGGGTTACATGATAGTTGAACTAATGTGTATCCCAGCAAAACATGTGGTATTGCTCCCTCATACCCAGCACAGCAGTTTTCCCATATAACCACTGTAACAATAGGACATCAATGGTATATCAGCAGTCCAGGCAAACTCAGGGTACTAACATGGAAATCTAGCACACATTGTATGTGTCACAGTGCATGAATAACAATGTACATATGTAAGCTTTTGATTGTGTGATGAATGACTAGTCTCTGGCTGGCAGCTTGTGTGACTGAGTGGACTAGGAAAATTAGTATGGGTGATCCTGTTGATGGTTCAAATCTGGAGGTATCCATATATTTTGTATGCTAGGTATTACTATGTTGGTGCTGTCATAGACTGTCAGTGTGTGTGTCGGTGTGGTGTAACATTATGAACCTCTTTCAAGTATTAATTACATCAAACAGTTGGAGAATGCCATGGACATTTTGAGTGAAGTTCAGTACTGCAGAAACAGGGGCAGATGTCAGTGACTGTAACACACAAAATCTCGGACTGGAATGAATGTAGGTGTGGCCTGGAGTCACTTTATATGTACTGACAGTCCTACTGGGCATGCCTATATGCTTAGTTAAACTGAGTGCAATCTTGTTGCCCCTTGAACAAAATGACCTGTTATGTATAGATATGTCTATATATACATACATACATGTATACATATCCGTTTGTCACTATCTCTCTCTCACATACATATGTATCTCTACGTAGTTTCAAATAGATATCTACCTAAATATATAGCTATATACTATATAAGTACATACATCTCAGTCTCTCCCCATATATCTACATAACACATATACATATCATACATACACAGCTACATTTATATATACATCCCTGTTATATACGGAAATATGTGTGTGGATGTCTGTATTGTCCTACATACCCTAATACTGGTAAGTAAAACTTCTCTATCATACATCTATAATATTGCTCAAAGGATCCAAAGTAAGGGCTCAACAGTACATAATGCACTTACCTACAGACCCCTGTGTCTGTTGAGTGTTATCACATAGACAGCAACAGGTGAGCAGGTGGTGTAATTTATAATGTTGTCTGTGAATGCATGGACAGGGCACATTACCCCTGTTTACAGGCTTGCCCATCCAAGTCCAAACAGCCACATATGGCCATACTGGTTACTGGAGATACATATCTAGGATAATAGTTATTTCACTGCTAGGATACTAGATGCAGGTAACAGTATGAAGCAATATCACTCTGCAGGCTACAAATGCTGTTCAACACAAGCCTAGTGTGTGTAATCCACAAGTAGTTTGCCTGCAATCACATATAAAACAGACATAGTGTGTAAACCTAGATAGGTATGGGTTCTAATTTTACTGCAGACCACTTGGTGTGTGTGTGTGTGTGTGTGTGTGTGTGTGTGTGTGTGTGTGTGTGTGTGTGTGTGTGTGTGTGTGTGTGTGTGTGGGTGTGTGTGTGTGTGTGTGTGTGTGTGTGTGTGTGTTTGTATACCCCTGCCAAACAACTGGCAAATCCTCATTGACTAACAAACTGCAATGGTCATGCACTTTTTGGTTCTGCAAGTTGCTGCTGGCTTCCAAACTGCCCTCTTCTACAAGGCCTGATGGTGTAATTTACCTTAGGACTACCAGCAACCATTATTACCTTCGACTTAAGCTGTGGCACGTGCAATAACTACTGTGATCTGTAGTGTATAAGACTAGATAGGTGGGGGTTCTAAGTTCACTGCAAGCCATTTGATGTATGTAGATGATCCTGCACACCAAACCCAGCAGTTCATCATGGGTGATAACTCTCCCTCCACCACCACTCCCAGAGAAAGACCCCGTCCCCATTCCATGGCGTGGTACTACCTGATGCCATAGGTAGTGCAGGGGTAGCAGAGGGGGCACCACCAGGCTGATTTCCAGATGTGCTGGGACCGTGTGCCAAGGCCTGAGGAGGCAAGGTAGGCGGATCATGCAGAACCGGCCGACCTTGATGTGCTGTAGTAAAATAGTTATAACAATAAGGTTAAAGTTAGCATTAACCAAACCATTGTTAGTATTAACAGAATGTAACATAATATTTATTAATCCAAATACATATTAAGGTATATTATGTGTAACATAACATTAAGTAACGTAACATTAAGTATGTTAACAGCAAACTAGTTTGAATTAAAGTATAAGGCCAGTAAAACAGTTAGTGTAACAAAATATGTTAATATTTAATCATAATAATAAATAGCAATAATAAATTAAAGAAGATAAGGGGTGGGGAGAGAGACAAAAACATACCATTTGTTACCTTGCAGGCAATATTACTACACAGAGTACAACTACAAACTTCTACAGATGTGCAGTGTCAATTGTGAGTACAGTGACTGCAATTCTTCTATAGTTGATGTAGCAAATTGTGTACATTAAGTAAACTAGACAGGCATCATCCTTTAGTTGGTAGGCATGGGAGTAGAACCCAATAGCTGTGACTACACAGGACATCTGCAAATAATGTAACAACTGACATGAGCAACTTAGAATAGACATGCAATGACTACATCCCTATTGCTAATATTAAGACAGATTTATTTTGGAACCACACTGCGATGGTGGTGCTGCGGTAGTGTTGTCACCTCACAGTAAGACATTGTCCTGCTTGATTCTCAGCTAGAGTGTCTTCTGTGTGGAGACATGCGTGAGTGGGCATGCCTTCGTTGAAAGTTGTGCATCAGGGCCTGCAACTCGGCATGTAAAAATCTACTGCCAATCATTAGCGGACCGGAGTTCCGCTGTGGTGACCCCTAACTGGGAAAAGCTGAAAGACACAACAACAACATTGCTGCTTAACACTTTATTGGTATTGCTGATAATTCTCTGTGAAATCTACATACACCATCTGCTCATAAAGTGGGCTACCTCAGCCATATACCTTTTATTCCTGGAGTGGGAGAAAATGAGAGCATTATGTGACTGAATCTGGCCTTCAGACAACCTTGAACTATACTATTAGTTGAGGAAAAACATTTTACATGACATTCCTTTTGTATTGTAGAGCTATTACAGTATTACAATTGACTGCAGTGGCAGTAGAGCACACATGCAATGAACACAGCTGTGCTGCAGATATCAAGACTGATTTATTTAGAAAACCACAATGATGCTTAACACTTTAGTGGTATTGCTGATAATTCTCTTGTTTATTGCAATATAGTTGTTATTGTTCATTTATTGCACTACAGTTATAATTGCCCATTTATTACACTACATTTCTAATTCACCATTTATTGTACTACAGTTTTTATTGTTTATTCTTTATTTCAGTACTTTTTTATTCTTTATTGCTTATTGCACTACAGGTAGTATAATATATCCGTACTTATCACACTCATGATGCAACCTGGCTAGGCACCTGACAATGGACTGAATATTACAAGTCCTCTCAGCTGCAGCTGTTGGGAGAGAAGCACACCATTATGCATACCAGTTTTGCACACATTCAGCTTGCATTTTGGTAAAACAATGGAAAAAATACTTAAAATTTGTGTTGCATGCCCAGCACTAGCCTCTTGGACCCAGGTGTCCAATGTTCCCCTCCTTCTCTACTTCAGGTCATCATAGTGGTGACAACACTGCTCACCAGTGCAGGGGTTACCAGTAGGACTGGTAAGATCCCTGACCAACCAATCCCAGGCCTCAGCCTTACACTCTGAGCCTTGGTAACCACCATGCAGCAGCCTAGGTTAATAATTTGGTATGAGGAGCCCAACAAGAACCCTGGACTCCTGCACACCCCATCTCTGCACCTGAAAGTGCGCACCCTCTCCAACACTGCCTGGCAGATAAGCAGACTCCAACAAATGGTGCAGAATTCCTACCTATTGGCCTTAATATAGGCTATTTCCCACCCTTACACATCATTCAGCAACATTCAAAAAAGCACTGTGCTGCTTAGAATCATACAAACCAGCTAAGTGCAGCTGAGCAGCATGAAAACTTGCAGAACCATGATTTTAGTGCAGCTTAGCAAAGAGCAAACACTATTAGCTGTTAATCATGTTTAAGCAGTGCGTAGCACCATGCAGCTCTCCCAAATGTAAAAATATTGATTATAATTTAAAAGACATTTTACATTGCATTCAACAAATGATATGTGTGCTAGGGACTTGAACCCAGGACCTACAAAGCTTTAGACTATCACTGTACCCATTTAGCTACTTGGATGGTATATAAAGTAGTATAACTTCACATATGCTACTATGCAATTGCAGTGCACCACACAAATGGGCTTAAACAGGAGTAAACAAAAGCAGAAATAAATAATTAATTCCATCCAGTTTCTATTTTTATATGTCTGGCAGGTGTTTTCTGTGTATGTGTAAGTGCGGCTTGGCATTGCTGCACTCCATGCCGCACAAACAGACATTTAAAAAAAACAGTTATCATAATTAATTACATCCACTTTCTATTTTTAGATGTCTAGCAGGTGACAGCTGTCTATATATAAGTGCAGCTTGGCATTGCTGGGCATCGCGCTGAACTGCTCAAATAGCCATTTAGCACTTTATACATTTAATACACAAAATATTAATACACAGCACAGTTCACTAGTAGCACAGAACATTACAGGGACCCTCATCATGTACATAACATCTGACCAGCCTCTACACTTCTGTCTACATGGATTCAATATCCTTGTTACTATGCTCTCCCTTGGCAGTGTACCATCATTAATATGCATAGCGTGCTGCCAAGGGGGAACCGTGGCTGTGTACATGGGTACATTCCATCTAGGCTCTACATGGAGCCTACACAGAGTTTATTAAATCCTGGGGACTATCTTTAATGTCAGAAATTGTAGCATCATGTGAAAAGGAAAAATGCTATAAGGTATGATTAATAAATAAATTATGAAATGAGAAAAGATGACAAAATCATTACAGTGGTAGACAGTACAAACTTTGACCAGTGTGAAGTTGCAAAAGTCAGAAATTATTACTGTAAAGTCCCTCTAATTTATTTCATTTTTTGTTATTTTATTGGTTGTATTATATTATCATAACAAATAAAAAATCATTAAAATTCAAAATTTCACTGAATTTACACTAAATGACCAAATAAATATAAAAAATGTCCACTAAATGTATATATTTTACAATTATTTACATATTTACAGAAATGTCTAAAATTGATTTTACATTTACAATAGTCCCCCTTTTTTTCCATAAAATGTAACCTTTCCTTGAAGTTTATCATGGTTCAAGAGATATTTAATTGCTAAACTTTATATTCTCCAGTGGTTGGTGAACTTTGAACCATGGATTAGAATTAACATCTTTTTAGGTTGTTCTGAAGTTTTAGTTTCTATCTCTTTATTAATTACTTCATTCAGAAGTTATAGAAATTATTCAAATTGAAGAGATTAGCAGTTCTTCTATTTCCTTGTAACAGTCTTTTTAGAATGGATAAAATAGTCCATATGACATATTATTGATCACTTTTAACATTTGAGGGTAAAGGTACATTAAATAAAACCATATTCCAGTAATGAAAAAATTATAGGTTTGTAGGTAGGTACTAGGCTATCAGCCCTAGGGTCTATACAAGCCTAGCCAAAAAGGTACCCTGGGTTTCGCCATCCAAGAAAATTATTTTCCTGTGCCTCAGTCGAGCAGAGCCACAGAGGTGATTCCCGGGGTGAATTTCCTATTTCCCATCCAATCATCAATATTTTTCTTGAAGAGTGCTAATGAGGAGCTTTGTTTCATATAGATAGGTAGTTTGTTCCAGAGTATGGGAAGTCTCTCAGACAGGAATCTATCCCTCCAGCATGTTCTATTTATTGTAGTGACAAGGTTTAGGTCCCTAGAGCATGTAGCTCTGAGGGATTAGGATTTCTTTAAGTGGAGCATGTCCAACAGCTCTGGGTTTGACATAGCTTTGTATGTTAGGCAGAGATCGCCTCTGAGTAGGCAATATGCGACAGAGTAAAGCTGGAGTTTTTTGAGACGGTTTGTGTAGGGCATCTGTTTGAGGCTGGTAATCCTCTTTGTGAGGTATTTCTGCGGCCTTTCCAGTTGTTGTAGATGTCTTATGAGGTACATACCAAAAAGGGCATTGTACTCTATAATGGGTCTAATGAGTGATGAGTAGAGGGGAACAATGACCTCTTTTTTCCTGGATGAGAAACCTTTTGTGATGAGGTGTGCCATGTAGAAAGATTTCCTGACTACTGTGGCGATGTGATTATCAAAGGAGAGACTACTGTCCACCTGTGTCCCAAGGTCTCTTACCACACTTTCAGTGTTAAGTAGACTACCACCTATGTGGTAGCTCATGGGTGCAGAGTTTTTACCAAAGGGGATGACAATGCACTTTTTGACATTGAGCTTGAGGCCATGGCTTTGACACCAGGCAACTGTCTCAGTGAGGCCATTTTGTAGGATGTCCACATCATTAGGTGTTTCAGTTATGGCTCCTAGTTTGTAGTCATCTGTGACCTTCATTAGCCAAAGACCTTCTGTGTTAGCCTGTACTTCAGAAAAGTAGATATCAAACAGGAGAGGATCCAGAACTGAACTCTGTGGTACTCCACTTGTCACTGGTCTGAAGTCGGATTTGGAGTCTGCTACTTTCACAGTGTGGGTTCTGTTAATGAGTCAGTTGGCAACCCATCTTGTGACATAGGAATTTATACCTAGTTTAGTGAGTTTAGCTATAATTCCAGAGTAGGGGATGGCATCAAAAGCCTTGGCGAGATTTAGATAGGCTGTGTGAACCACTTTACCCTCATCTACAGCTTTGGTGACTGCTTCAAAGAAGTCTATCAGGTTTAGGAGACATGATCTGCCTTTTACAAACCCGAACTGGGTGGGGTCCAGAGTTTGCAGATTACCAATGTCTTTGTTTAAAAGTTCCATGATGATACGTTCCATGGCCTTGCAGACCAGGCTCATTGGGCTAATGGGGCGGTAGTTCCTGGTATCCGTCGTGGCTTCCCATTTGTGAAGTGGGCTAACCATCGCTGTGTGCCATTCAGTGAGCACAAAGCCTGAGGTGAGGATATGATTGAACATGGTGCTTAGGTGGGGTGCCAGTTCATTCTGTAATTCATGTAGAACACAGCCTAGGATGTTGTCAGGTCCCATGGATGTTGCGTTCTTGGCTTTGGAGAGTGTATTTTTTACCTGTGCAGTCGTGATTACAGGAACTTTGCATTCTTCCGGTATAGAGATGGGCTCTTTAGGGGGTAAGGGGAGGTAAAGTTAGCACTGAGGCTATCTGCCAGTATGTTGGCAATATCAGTTAGTTCTGTAGATTTAGTGCCATTGTGCTGTAACTCAGAGCAGATCTGAGTTTTGCCATTGAGATTCTTGACATAGCTATAGAATGCTTTGTGGTTGTCTTTAGAATCAGTGACAATTTTGTTTTCTCCTGCAGAGTTTGCAGAAAATATTCATTTCTGTGTCAATAATGTTTCATAGGATCATAAGCCCATAGGATCATAGAAGGTTACTAGGCTAATGGCCCTGGGGACCTTATAAGCCTAGCCAAGAGTTTATCCCCCAAATAAACCCTCAGTCAGCACTGGTCATCCCTGTCAATGAGGGACAAAGGTGGAATCCCTGGGACAAATTTGTGGTTTGCCATCCACTCATCAAGGTTGTGCTTGAAGAGGGTCAGTGACATACTCTGTTTGACATGTATGGGAAGTCTATTCCAGAGATGGGGCAGCCTCTGGGAGACAAACCTGTCTCTCCAACAGGTTTTGTTAATGTTGCATATTAGATTTAGGCCTTTCAATTGGGTAATGCATGAGGAGTTAGACTTATGAATATGGAGTATCTCTAGTACGGCAGCGCATACCTTTCAACTGTACAGATTTTCACAGAATGTCCAGATTTTGGCATCTTATTTTTGGTCTGTTTTTTCATAAAATTATGGTTTTCTGGTAAATTAGTAGTAAATTATTAAAGACTGAAGTTCAAAAATAATGACAGACATCTGAGTTTCAGACTTTGTATCTTTCAGAAAATTCATGTTAATGCAAAATCTATTTTTCTATCAACGTTCTAACTTTGTAAGAGCAATATTTAAAAAACGTCCCTATTTTGGGCCTTTGTCCCACTTTTATTTAGGGCTTTGTTCAAATTTCTTGCTCTAAGAGGTTGAGAGGTATGGGGCAGGGTCCGAGATTGCCTTGTAGGTGAGACACAGATCACCTCTGAGCAATCAGTATGATACCGAGTAGAGTGATAGTGATTTGGGCCTGTCTGCATAGGACAGGTGTTGGAGGCCATCTAATTCTAAATTGAATTTCTAAATAGTCAAGGAAGATTACTATACTATTTTATACGTCACTGTTCCGACCAACTGTGATTATATTATTATTATTAGTATTTTGTATACTCAGCACCATCTGACTGTAATACCCACCTTTCTCTTCAAGATTGTAACTGCTCACTTTCTTAAAGGGAAGAGACTCAGGTTTGGGAAGGGAAGCCACCACTCAGGTAGCTATCGGAGAGGTCCTTTTTTTTTTTTTTTTTTTTTGCAATTGTGTCTCCTGTTCCCTGCTCTCATGTGCACTTAGGTTTACAATGGCTCTACTATCACTCTTTGTTCATGTGTTCTGCATACAGAGGTAAAGGTTGCCCCCTTGCAAATAAGGCTTAGTGGAGCCATATACATATCCCTGGCCTGTAATCTGTATGATATATACCTCACTCTCCAACAGATGCAGGCTTTGCAGAATACAGCACTGCATCCTTCTCCACATGATGGATGAGCTGGATGTGGGCACTATCAGCTCCTGCAGTGCCTGTTTTGTTAGTCAGTCTTAGGTCACTTAGGTCATAGTTTGGGTTTTAACCGACTGCACCATAGAGCATGGTGATCTGAACTCAAAATAAGTGCACTGCTGTATTTTGTAGTATTTTAACAAGTCTCTTGAAACAACATGAAAAAATACAGTGATTTCATACTAGGAATTTACTGTGTTTGGAAATCTGAACTATTCTGAAATTGTCATTATATTCTTCTTCTTAAAGGTTATTTAGATCTCTGCCTGGTCTATAATGTTTTTGAAACCTGTATCTTCATCATTCATCTGGGGGATCAAAACAAAATCACTGCACCTGACACTAAAAAATGTAAATAATGGAAGTAAGAATTTCACACACACACACACACACACACACACACACACACACACACACACACACACACACACACACACACACACACACACACACTGAATGGATTTATTACATAGCACTGACAAATTGTTCTCATTAAAATACACATCATTGAAAATAAGCCCTTTTTTGTACATAATGACAAGAGTTTCTTCACAGAAACTATATCACTAAAATAAGTCAGTTCTGAGGGCATATTTACTTGGGTAAAAGAGCTTATTTTAATTACTTGTGTATTACTTGTGTACTCACTGAATTGAGTTACAATAACCCCAAGTACTGCTGTAATTTCCCAGATCACGGAGGTTTCCACTTCCACATCCTGGACAAGCTCACCGTGGGACTATTCAAAGGAAACAAAAATGCCATCCCTGAAAAAATGGAGTTAAACTGGCATATTAGGCTGGACGTCCACCACCACCTTGGTCTAAACACAATAATTTCCATTAAAAGTGTGCTTGCACTCAGGAAACTAAACCAGAAATCATACAACTAAAACTTGTACTTGTTAACACACAACTTGGACATTAATTGGTAATTGACTCTAATTGTTGCTGTTCATATGAAAAAAACAAGCAAGGAATTAGATCTATAGATCATTGCATCTAACTTAGTACAGTTTGACTGGTGAACTAGTAAAACAGGAAACAAGCTACTCTGTTTGTATATTTATTGTTTCTTTTCTTTTCCTGTTTTATGCACCCAAAATGTGTACAAACCTAAACAGTAACTGTCAGGACTTTGAAAATGATTTTTACCTCCTGATGTGTACAAACTTAAACTGCAACTTTGGGGTATTTGAAAACATTTTGTACTACTGATTTGGGACTCAGCCTTCCCTTTTGTTGCTATGAGTGAGAAAAAAAATGGGGCAAACACTAACCTCCTAGTTTAATTGACAGCCTGCATCCATACTGATTACATCTGCCTAGTACATCATCTAACCAGACCCTTGCCCCATGGCATTGCGCCCTCTCTCAGGAGACTTGTTAACTGCCCTTCCACCTGATCTCTCCCAGTTTCCAGATCTTTATCTAGCCAGACTCAAAGCTATTTAGCCCTCGTCTACACTGACATAACTACCTGAAACCTAAAGTGAGGAAGAATGTGAACAGAAGAGCCCTCACTAACTGCTAGACCCAGGAAGAGTCTTGATAGTGAAGACCCCAGACTGGAACATCACAGAACCACAATCTGAGACCAGGGCAATTTCCATCTCACTGTGGACACCCCACAGCAACCAGGTATAGATGCTCTAGCACCCTTGGCCTGCATTTAACATAATTTTTGTAATTTGCAGTACAGTGAAAATTATTATCCCAGGGTCCCACTCCATACTGCTGTATTCTTTACACCATAAGCACAGTTTGCCTATGCTCAGAGAAGATCTGAGATACTTATTTTTATTAAAGGTTTTGTATAGTCAGCAGTCTGCCACTTAGTGGATCTTTATTCCATGGCCACAAAAAGCTTATATAAAATGTTCTGTGGTCTCAAACTATATTTACATTTTTTCTCCTACTTGTACACATCCATGAGCTTTTTTAAAAGGCAACTCTGTGACTTGCTTTCACTGTAAGCTATTTCTCTGGATGCATGTATTTTTTCAAAAAATGGGAGTCATCTAGTGTGGCTCTAAGTGACTACCTCCCCTGCATACAGAAAGGGCTATCTTCATCAGTAAGAATAATGGGAGACTAGTCATGTCATAAATGTATACAATCCTCTTATAAGCAGGCACGGTAATCTTTTTGCCCAACACGAGAAGATTCATTTTTCATAATGTATTTCAGAAAATATGACCCCATAAAAGTGGGCACAGTCTCTCATGTTGGTTGTGATACAATCATTGATAAGGACAAGACTGGAAAAAGTTCTGAAATCAAGGTTTCATAATTTGCTTCAAGAAAAACAAGCCCCTCAAAGCAGACACTCTCATATTACATTGGATACAAAACAGGATAATAAAGTCTGGTGATAACCTCATACAACCTGATACACTTGTAATAGGTGACTCTATCGTCAGGCACACTGACATCCTGCTGACCAGGCTAAACAAGGAGAAGGTCATGGTGAGCTGCCTGTCGGGCGCTAGGATCCGCCACATAACACAAGCACTCAGGTCACTCCAAGGCAAGTACAAATATGACTCAGTCATTGTCCATGCTGGTGTGAATGACCTGAGATGTACCTCCCTGGACCACATGAAAAGAGACATAGAGGAGCTCTCTGAGCATGTAGCCCAGGCCGGTATGATCCTGACCTTGAGTAGCATCTTAGCCTCACCAAGAATGATGCCACAATATGAAGACAAGATGATCAATTTCAACAATTGGCTTAAGTATTGGTGTCATTCAAAGGGGATCCAATGCCTGTCAGCCTGGGATGATATGCTCGACAAGCCACGATGCTTCACTAGGGATGGCTTGCACCTGTCACTCCTGGGCTTTCGGATATTGGCAAAGGCCCTTGCTAACCCCATAGTGCCTTTTTTAGGCAAGACTCAAAAGACAAACCCACCTCCATAGGTATCACAAGGGATAAGAAACTAAGAGTAATGCTACTCAATGCCAGAAGTCTAAACCTCAAGATGCACGCACTCGAAACTCTCCTTAGCATGGAGAACATCGATATCTGTGCAGTAAAAGAAACCTGGTTCAAGGCTCCCGAGAGCACCCCAGCACTACCAGGTTATACCTCATACCATGCTTTTCGGCCCCAAAACTTGGACCGTACCACAAAAGGAGGGAGAGTATCAATATTCGTCAAAGATACCCACACCTCCAGGTTGGTGGCACAGCACGAAGCATCAGAGACTATCCATGTGCAACTAACAGTGGGTAAAACTGCCTTCCAGTTTATAGCCTGCTACAGACCACCCTACCAAACCCAGGAACCCCACTCGGCCTTCCTGAGAACACTGGAAAATATGAAGGTCTCTCCAAACACCATTATATTGGGCGACTTCAACTACCCAAACATAGACTGGGAGCATTACTCTAGTTCCAACACCCTAGCCCAAAAGTTCCTAGAATTTATAAACTCAAATGCTAAGGAACAACTTGTTACCACTCCCACAAGAGAGGAAAACATACTGGACCTGATCATCACCAACATGGGGACTCTATGCTCCAGACCAGAAGTGTATCCCTCACTGGTAAGATCAGACCATAAACTAATCTCACTGGATATTCACATCCCGACTCCACCCCCTGCCCTGAAAACCACAGTGAAAAACTTCTCAAAAGCAAATTTCACACTCCTCAAAACCGAGGTGGAATCCTTCAAAACCCCCGAGGCTGTGAAAAATACGGCCCAGATCGCAGAATCCTTTATAAACACATTCTATGAACACCTTCAGGAATGCATGGATCATGCAATCCCAAATAAAACCAAGACCCAATCCTCCAAAGGCAGACGTCCTGTCTGGTGGACCCCAGCCATAAACAGACTATAAAACAGAAGGAGGAAGCTACTACATGATAGAGCAAAATCCCAAAAAGGGAAGGCATCTCTGATCAGTATTAACAAAAAACTATGGGCACTCATAAAATCGTCTAAGGCCAGCTTCGAGAGCAAAATTGCACAGGACACTAAGGATAATCACAAGGCTTACTTTAGTTATGTTAGGAACCTGGGTGGGAATTCCCAGATATGCTCAGAATTAGTCCAAAATGACAAAAAATACACCGAACCCACAGACATTGCCAACATCCTAGCTGACAGGTTCAGCGCAAACTACCCCCCCCCCACCAAAAGGGCAAATATTTATCCCAGCAGAATGCTGCCCCCCCTGACATCTCAGATGCTCAGGTAAGAGTGCCCTCTCCAAAGCAAAAAACACAGCATCAGTGGGACCAGACGGTGTCCCGGGCTGCGTCCTACATGAACTCCAAGAAGAGTTAAACCCAAACATAAAACTACTGTTCAATCTCAGCCTTACTACAGGATATGTACCCAAAGAGTGTCGTACAGCAACAGTGGTCCCTCTCCACAAAGGTGGTGCCTCAACGGATCCTGGAAACTATTGCCCCATAAGCCTGACTAGCTTGGTCTGCAAAGCTATGGAAAGGATCATCATAGGTTCATAGGTTCATAGGTTCATACTAGGCTATCTGCCCGAGGGCATTTACAAGCCTAGCCCATAGTTTTGTGGCTTGCGCCACCCCTTTAGTATGGGGAACTATACCCATTATTTTGCTGTGCCTCTGTCGAACAGTGACACTGAGGTAATCCCTGGGGTATATCTGCGATCTCCCATCCATTGGACCTCATAAATAAAGATATTGGGGACCTACAGACACTGGATCCTAACCAGTTCGGCTTTGTTAAGGGCAGATCCTGCCTCTTAAACCTGGTTGATTTCTTTGAAACAGTCACCAAGGCCATTGACGAGGGGAAGGTGGTCCACACAGCCTACCTGGACCTCGCAAAAGCCTTCGATACAATACCCCACTCGGGCATTATAGATAAGCTCACCAGCTTAAATATAAACCCCTATGTCACTAGATGGGTTGCAAACTGGCTCAAGGACAGAACCCACATGGTTAGAATTGCTGGAGCCATGTCAGACTCCAAACAAGTTACAAGTGGCATCCCACAAGGCTCAGTCCTGGGACCTCTCTTGTTCGGTATATATTTCTCGGAGGTACAGGCCAAGATGGAAGGACTGTGGCTGACTAAGTTCGCAGATGACTGCAAACTGGGTGCCATAATCGACTCTCCAGCCGACACAAGCATCCTCCAAAAGGGCCTCATAGAAACAGACAACTGGTGCCAGAGCCATGGCCTCAAGCTAAATGCCAAAAAGTGTATAGTCATCCCCTTTGGCAAAAACAAAGTGCCCACAAATTACCACATAGGTGGCAATCCATTAAGTACAGAAGAAGTAATTAGGGACCTGGGGACCCAAGTTGATAGCAATCTCTCATTTGACAACCACGTGGTCAAAGTGGTTAGAAAAACATTTTATATAGCCCACCTAATCATGAAGGGATTCACATCTAGATCAGGGGAGGTCATCATGCCTCTTTACTCATCCCTCATCAGGCCCATAATTGAGTACAATGCCCCTTTTGGGATGTACCTTACCAGACACCTGCAGCAACTGGAAAGACCCCAAAAGTACCTCACCAAGAGGATCATAGGGCTCAAACAGATGCCATATGCTGCCCAGTTAAAGAAACTCCAGCTCTACTCAGTGGCATACCGCCTGCTCAGAGGCGATCTGTGCCTGACATATAAAGCCATGTCCAACCCGGAATTAATGGACATGCTGCACCTCATAAAATCCAAATCCCATCGAGCTACGCGCTCGAGAGACTTGAACCTCAGTACTGAAATAAATAGGACATGCTGGAGGGACAGATTCATAACCCAGAGGCTCCCTTCACTCTGGAATAAAATCCCAGTCCAGGTTAGGCAGAGTCCCTCATCGACTCTCTTCAAGAG
This sequence comes from Protopterus annectens, assembly GCF_019279795.1. Taxonomy (NCBI): domain Eukaryota; kingdom Metazoa; phylum Chordata; order Ceratodontiformes; family Protopteridae; genus Protopterus; species Protopterus annectens. Next base: position 636,268,979 of record NC_056735.1, on the reverse strand, counting down.
GAATCTTGATGAGTGGATGGGAGATCGTAGGTTTACCCCTGGTATCACTTCTGTGTCATTGTTAGACAGAGGCACAGTATACTAATCTCGAAAAAGGGCATAGCAAAATTAATTCAAAATGGGTGGTGAAAGCGAAACACACTCTGGCTAGGCTTATAAATGCCCTAGGGCAGATAGCCTAGTATGAACCTATGAACCTATGAACCTATAAAAGCAGGCATTTTCAATGATCAGACTGTAAACCACTCTACAAACCACTCTGTTAGATAGATCTGATAAAGCTCGAGTGAAAGTGTTTTCTTAAATATAGTTCTATGGTAGTAGCTCATCATGTGTTGTCATTTTTGTTTGTTAAAATAAAAATAAAAACCTTTTAATGAAGAATGAGGTTCCACAGGCTGCTGAGCAGACAAACCGTCATGGCTCTTTCAGGAATATTCAAACAATGGCAAACCTCTAAACTTTGGGACTGGCTTCTTATTTTTTCATCTCTCCAATTTTCCTCCAGTCAGCTCCCTGGGACCCTTCCACCATTGTCTCTGAGTTTAAATAGCTGACCTGTTGAATGTAATGTATTTGAACAGAAACACTCATTCATCTACTTACTTAACTGAATAAACTAGTTGAAACTTCAACAGGGCATCTTTATTCTTCCCATGAGGAAGGCACCAGAGAGAGAGAGAGTATCCTAGATCTGCTACCTAAATTGATTTTATCTGGACCATACCTTAAGCTGGCAGAAAGCTGTAGAAATAGAACAAAATTGAATATAAATAAGTAACACCTAACAGATGTCTCCCTCACTACAGCTTTTATTAACTAATTTTCTTATTGTATATGGGCAAGACAGTGTTGCAGGTGGGTTTCACTGCTGCCTCACAGAACTTGACTACCCAGGTCTTTACCAGCTGAGGTACATTTTGTCCAGACTCTGTATATCTTTGTTATCTATACACAGATTTTGGCTGGGATCCTGTTTCCTCCTACACCCAGACATATGCCAGTAGATGATCTGGTGATCCTCTGACCTACCCATAGGTGTGCATGCAGTATGCAAGTGAGCGCTGCTTTATGTTTTGCAATCAAATGGTATCACTTTAAAGATTGTTTTGTTCAAAGGTTCAAAGGTTAGTACTAGGCTAACTGCCCTTGCGAGCCATTTTAAGCCTAGCCAATTATTCCTTGTGAGACTCAAACCCTGCACCTTGTGTTTGTAAGGCAAACACCTTAAACATTAGGCCACCTTCCCACCTTGTTAATCTTTACTTACTAGAACAACCCGCTGATTCTTCTTTATCCTGAATATAAGAAGTCAGATATCAGAAAGGAATGAATGATTGAATGAATGAATGAATAGCCACTATTCCAGGAAATGATTGCGGTTTATGTTTAAGACATCATTTGCAGTTGAAAGGCTGCTAGATTATATCCAATGAGCTAAAGCTCCCTGAATGACTTTCCATGCTGCTCTTGTATAAGGTAAGTATCAGCTAGCCTTCTATCTCGGTCTACCATCTTGACCTGCTACATTCTCCATTCACTCTGGACCATTACTTGAGTATTACTGGTGGGACCTAAATGTTGTCAGTACCATGTGGATCCCTCATTTTCTCAAGGGAGTGAAGTTTCATTGCTGCCTGTTTTATGGGCTGTGAAAAGAAGGTTGCACTGGGTAGAGGATTAAAGGTCAGATAATCCCATCTCTGTGGGACATCTAATCAACATCCTTAGCCAAAGAAATAGTACATATAGTTATGCACATTGACAGTTAAATGCACTTTTGTATGTGACTCCTTAGGTATGTGTCATGCCTGCTGTCCTAAATATGGGAAGTATATAACTTCATGGTCTCTGGCACAAAGTCGCATTCATCCCCTACATACTGTCTCTGATCAGAAGAGAAGACAATCAATCATCTCATCTTATCTACCTAGAATTCCTATCTGGCATTTCACCCTCATTTCAGAAAACTGACCAGTGGCAGTGCTGAGAGATATAGGTATGCTTTTCAAGTGTAACAAGGAATACAATTCAGCACAGGACTAATGCTGAAATAAACGGAGAAATCTGTAACTACAGGATACAACAGCATAACGAGTATTGGATTATGACCAGAAAGGTAGCCAGTAAATATCACTGAAAGTCACAGTAAATATTGAAATGAACACTTATCGCTAAAGGTTATTCTTAACCGATGATTATATCACTTTATGTATTCTGATTAATATTTTCTAAACTTCTCAGTCGTATGGGAACTGAAGTGCTAAGAATATTTCTAGGCTTTTCTTCATCTTGCAAAAAGAAAGCAGTAATGCTCATTAAAGTTGGTGTTTGAGGACCAAAGACTTAAGAAAAGGGTCTTGCCACCCAAGGAAGATCTGTTATTTCCCTAGAATACCCACCCTGGAGGACATTATTGCACTAAAATGGGCTATATGTTAAGTTGTTTTGCATGTTTTTATTATTTTATATATCCGTCCATCATCTATTTATCTTTCTGTCTTTCTGTCTATCTATCTGTCTATCTAACCTTTAGCGATAAGTGTTCATTTCAATATTTACTGTGCATGCTGGAGCTTTTCTCCCCGGGCCTCTACTGAAAATGGACAAATATCCAGTTAGACTAGCCCGGTCAACAAATGTAAAATAAATAAATAAATATATCTATCTATACATTTGGTGATATTGATCTAATTGTAATTTAGTTCACATTTTTCCTGTTGCTTTTGTTTGATTGACATTGAGACATAATCACTGTGATACCAGAGTTGGAAAATTTGCCTTTAACCAGTATTGTGAAATCTTGGAAGTTGGTATGTATAAGTAGAAGGGTGCATATCTTGGGGAGGAGGGTACAGTTTTGCATGCTGCAAAGTTATGTCTTGGAAGATGTGCATTTTTTTGCAATCTTGTGAGACTAATTTTTAAATTTTGTTTGTCAATCTTTTGTGCTTAAATATACTGACTGGTAAATTAACCACAGATGTCTATCTATTTATCTATCTGGGTAGATTTATGCCCAACCAAGCTAGAGTCTTCACTGTGGAAAACATCAAACCTCATTAGTGAATGCTCATGAGATATTTGCAAATGACCCCTTAAGAACATACTAGTGTTTCAGTTAGATGGCTTCTGAATGCCCATGACTTTTTACTTTTTATTTTTTTAGTCTTTATGCATACATTCAGACCAATAAAGCCGAACCCCACTAGCTGTAGATGTACTTGTTTTTTCCTTTGTTTTGGCCTCAGCAGTACAGCATAAGTGGACTGTTTAGGCTATACCTTAGACAGAGAGCTTAAAATCAAGTCTGACGTCCACAAACATTAAGATGCCTAAAATATATCACAAATAGCAGCCACCAAACCAAGCAGTTAAAAGGTCACACAGTCAAACCATTTAGTAAAAACTGCAAGAAAGATCCAGCCAAGCTTTGAGTTTACTTTCATGATTCATAATTATCATATAAAAATTGCCTTAATTTCAACATTTCATTAGACTAGCTGAATTATAGTATTGTAACAGAGTTCAAAGATTCAGAAAAAATGGAGTTTCCTTTCAGAAAAAAAATGAAGTTTCCATGTGATATATTTGCAAAGTGCATGGAATAATTTATTCAACAAAATGTCGTTTTTTTCTTATGTATTAATGTTATTAACAGTAATATTTCTGGCAATATATAAATTCATGGGTGCTTATGATTATAATCTTAAAAATTACAAAAACACATTTGTTAAAAAGAGTAAAAATCATGCCTGCATGCCTTGTTATATGTAATTATGCATTTTCACTAGGTGCATAAATCATACACATTGATGCATGCAAACACACACACACACACACACACACACACACACACACACACACACACACACACACACACGCACACACACGCACGCACACGCACACACACACACGCACGCACACACACACACACACACACACAGACTGAGAAAGACTATAGCTTAAAGGATTTAATCAATTAATGGTATATATCCTTTGCAGGCCACTTTTCTCATTTCATTGGAAGAATAGAGGTACAGAGAGCTGGGGTTCTTTCTGACTACAGGTAATTTATGAAATACTTGTCTCATTACCCTGTCACTTTAAAGATCTGTGTCAGCCTAGGATATAAAATGCAGTAAATCAGAGGGTCTTCATAGTATTGCATTCTGTGGTATAACCCAGAGGTGTACTCTGTAATTAAATATTTTGCCAAGCAGGATTTGTAGCTTATATATATATATATATATATATATATATATATATATATATATATATATATATATATATATATATATATGTGTGTGTGTGTGTGTGTGTGTGTGTGTATGTCAGAAAATATGGATGTATAGTCATCCATCGAAAATTGAACAAATCAAATTGTAAGTGATCAAACACAACTTGTTGATCACCAGCCAATAAAAAAAAAGAAAAAAAAGACTTTAAGATGTGTTTTTGGTAAGCACTCCAGCCAATTATATACCCCAACTCTGAGATTGCACTATAGTGGGGAAAGAGCAAATCCCCCAATTCCATTGTACCACAATCTCAAACAGAAAAAAGGACACATCATTATCTGGCCTTAATAAACGTCTGTTGTTAAAGCTAAGGCATTAGCTTACACTTTCCATAACACAAGCACTACAAAAAAGAGCTTAGACCCTCACCACACTCACACACACAAGCACACACATATGCACGACCCCACACCCAAACACACACACACACACACACACACACACACACACACACACACACACACACACACACACACACACACACACACACACACACACTACATCTAAATCCTAACATTCACATTCCCACACACATACTAAATCTGTCACTTAACTCTAACCCTAAAACACTCGCACTCATGCACACACTAAATATATCCCCTTAACTAACCCTTGCCTTAAAACACAAGTCCCTGCTCCACCACTTACCTTTGCCAACCAAATGGAACTTGCCCAAATTAGAATTTGCACAGTCTTTTGCTCATGTTTTACAGCTGCACACTTGCATTGCACAACTGTATGTTGACCAAGTTAGCTGTAACTATATATATATATATATATATATATATATATATATATATATATATATATATATATACATATATATATATATATATATAGAGAGAGAGAGAGAGAGAGAAAGTGACTGAGAGAGTTAAAACATAAATCTAACATAAACATAAAAAGTAAGACTATAATTTGAGTTCAGGGAACACTGTAATTATGTGCACAAACTTTTTCTTAAAGGAGTATCATCCTTCAAAAATGATTGTACGACATCATATGTCTTGGCTTGATAAAATCAGCTTATGCCAGTATAATAATAAATTTCACTGCACTCTTCTGTCAGTGAACCAACCATAACCACCTGGACAGACTAAATAAATCAAAGTTCTTTAACCAGTACCGCCAGTTTATTTCCCGGCATTTAACTGGCTTTAAATTATTGCGAAATTGCTATAAACATTAGTAAATTAAAAGACTAAATTTATGTATGGAAATTCCCACTTATGCATAAGAAACTGTACTTGTAGATTAAAATCTGAAACCTGGTTAAAAGTGTCACTGCTCTGGTTTTCAACAAAAACTGTTCAAAGGGAGCACCCTCACACACACACATCATGCACATGCCCACACACACACACACACACACACACACACACACACACACACACACACACACACACATTTTGTCTCTCATACTCAAACAGCAATCTGACACTGTTTGTCCTTTCATTTTCTGAGCTTGAGAACGATAGTTAGTGACTATTCAACCAGCGGAGATGCTGACTGTTGGAGGAGTGGGGGATGGAAGGAAAAGAGGGAGGAAAGATAACTGAAAGGCTGATAGAGACATTCTGACAGCTGCAATGGGTCATCAATAGATCCATCATGCCTGTAATTTGCAACAAATTTAACATACATCACTTTGGTCAGGCCAGGCTGTATCTGTCTTGTCATGCCATCAGAGTGAATAACACTTAAATCTGGTGTCACTGCTGCCCTCCTTGACCTCAAGAGTTGCACCGCTGTTTATTCTTGGCTTGGCTGGCAACAACAGTGCAAAACTGAATACAAAAGAAGGCAGCCACTAACGGCACTATTTAAAAAGAAACCTACACTTCCGTTTGTGTGACCTTTTAGTCATTAGCTGACAGATGAAATGGACATTTTCAGACACATTTATGTAAGTGATGATTCCATGCTAGGTTTTAATAGAATATTTGCAAAAAAATTGCTGAAGAAATTCCCTGTTAAAGAAAAGACATATACATATTTCATTAATTAAAATATTGTCTTGTTTGCAGAGGGCAGGGCACAGACGTATTACATAAAAAAAATAAAAATTATCTGCTGCATTACTAATTCATCATCTGAGCAGGCCGGTTTGGTTGTATTTGCCATATAGCAGTTCACATAAATCCATGATGTTTGGTTTGATCTGTGTCTTGGTCAGCATAATTTAAACATCTACAGACATTGTTGCATTTTTTTTCACTATTTAAGGCCTAGCTTTATGTCCTACTAGAGTCACTGACATTGTCACACCTAGGGATCTGATTCACAATTCTCTTTGCATCTAGATGAGACAGAGCAGTTTTCTGCCTTTGACTTCCTTCATTGGTTTCATAGGATTGTCAGTAAAGCTAGATCAAGTACCTTATCATACATCTGCTCCATTCCTTTCACAGAAATCTGATTAATAAGTCATAGAGAGGCAAAACAGCAACGTAAATCTGAACATGTCTTTAGGACTGTCCACTTTTATTTCACCTAAAGTTTTACAAACCTTCCTCATACATTTGTCCTTGTTTTTCTGTCATTTAAAAAGCTTACTGAATGTTTTCTATATGACCATCATATTTCCTGCATTACAGAACACCAATAATTGTGCTACTTACAGACATACCTCTCAGCCTCTTAGCGCAAGAAATCTGGATAAAGCCTAAAATAATGGTGGGGGCAAAGGCTAGAAATAGGGACAGACTTTAAATATTGTTCCTATAAACTTAAAATAACAGGATTTGTGTTAGCATATGTTTTCTGAAGGATATGAAGTCTGACACTCAAATGCATGTCTTGATTTAATGACTTCAGTCCTCAGTGATTTGCCAGAATACTACAAAATTTATGAGGAACAGACCAAAAATATGGCTGTTCTGTGAAAATCTGGAAAACCTGTGGCCGTTGATGTTTGCTGTCATAAACATCTGAAATGACCACTGAATTCTCCAGGAGGGTCTTAAAGGCACTAAAGCATGGTGCTTAGACCATAACATCAAATTACATGTCAAGAAATTCAGCATTATGTCCTTTTGCAAACCCTGGCACCCATGCTTGTACCTCAAAGATATCACCCCCTAAAATTTGTACCTCAAAGATATTACCCTCTAAAAACTAATGCAGTCATTACAGAAGAATTCTTAAGCACGTTATTACTGTTGGTAAGAAATCATTTTATGCAACTTGAATAATTGCCAGGAGTGTATATTTTAGATCCAAGAAATCCAACATCCCCATAGATTACCACAGATAAACAGGATCTGCTGATTTGATAGATGTCTATCACAGACAATACTTCTTTTTGGAATAGACATCCCCAGGGTATAAAGCATGGTAGTTCCTTGACTGTTTTAAGTGCAATCTGGATGACAGCATTAGCAAACATAAGTACACCCCCAGTCAGATCCCTCAAGCCCTTATGGAAAGGGAATGTAACTAGGTCCAAAGTAATTATTTTAGAGGTCTTGTAATTATTCATTCCTTGGTAAAAGTACTTGTGGGATCATGTGTGTCACTCGTCTAGTCAAGATACAATAGAAGAGACTTCATGGGTTCTGTTCAAGCAGTTTTTATTATGTACATCAGGACTAAGACTAAATAACTTTAACTTAGATAAACATATAAACAAACTAGCGATTACACTCATAACTGCTCACTCTTCTGGCTGCACTCTCAAAATGGCACTGAAGCTAGCATGTGCTGATTATTTCTATGCACGTTCAGTCCTTGAAATGCTTCTTAAAGATACAGCACACATGCTCTGTTCTACAATGTGTCTTGGCTTCAAATGGACCAGTGGATTAACTGCATAGTAGTATCCTATACATCTATGATATTGGTCCTGTGTCACCACCAAATGAGTACCCTAATCAAAGACAGAGATCCACTACCACTCCTAACAGAAGGGGTGCTTCTGCCACTCATTCCTATCTGCACTTCCCAACTGCACTAGTGCCTGAGCTGCTACTCAAACTCAGATTGCTTAGTTCATAATCAACAGTTCAATTCCTCTATGCCATGGAGGTTTAGCACCTTTTCTGAAGTGTCTTTTCAATTATTATGCAACCGTTTAGTTCGTTATTAATTGATTGTTAACCTAGAAATAATAAAGATTGAATAACTACAGATAAGTGATTAAATAAGAATGCATAGTTAATTGAACTACCAGGAATGATTTGCAAATCTTGAGTAACCAAACATCTTGAGTTTGACTATTAGCATTTGATTTACTGTATTATACCAGATATTTACAATATTTATAATATCTATGATAGAGAGAGCTCAAGATTACAAGAAAGAATGATCAGTGAGAAAAAAAGAGGACCTTGAGAAAGGTGGACAGAGAGAAGATAATGGAAAAGAAAGAAAAAAAAAAGGAGAATAAGTAATTATGCATTCCAGTGAACAATAGGAGTATAGCATTTAAGGGAATATACATTTTTGCAGGATGTGTGGAGTTATGGGAATTGTATTGCTAATACAAAGTGAAAGCACAAACAAGGCATCTTTCCATATAGATTTTTTTAGTCTTGCTCTGACTTTATTGAAGATTGTTATATAATTATAAGGAAGTATTTCAAGGTTTGAGGCACCATACGTTTTTGTTTTTGTGTGAGTGTGTGTGTGTGTGTGTGTGTGTGTGTGTGTGTGTGTGTGTGTGTGTGTGTGTGTGTGTGTGTGTGTGTGTGTGTGTGTTTGTGTGTGTGTCTGTTTCTGTGTGTGCATGTGTGCGTGCATGTGTGTGAGTGTTTGAGTGTGTGTGTGTGTGTGTGTGTGTGTGTGTGTGTGTGTGTGTGTGTGTGTGTGTGTGTGTGTGTGTGTGTGTGCGTGTGTGTTCGTGTATATGTGTGTAAAAAGGGGTTATAGTTGTTGGAAGAGATCTAAGGTTGCATAATTGGATGGTCTTTAGATTAAGCATTTTATAGATAAGAGAATTCAGGAGTAACTTTTTCCTTTGTGTTAATAGGAGACATTTGGCTTTCTTTCAGACAAGACAGTGTTGTTCTTTATTAGTGCCTAGAGTATTGAATCTGCAGATGCTCTTAGAGGTTGTTTGAAGAGATGACAGGTTGTTTTTTGATGGATAGGTGATACCAACAGTAGTGCAAATTCAATATAGGTAAAAGAATATCTTTATGAAGAGCCATTCTGGCTTATAGACACAGTTATCATTTGGCTTACAGACCATTCAACCAGAATCATTATGATACATTTATTTTGTAATTATCACACATCAATGTGTAATTTAAAAAGAGACTGATTCACATCATCAGGGTCTACATTCTCTTGATGTATACTGATGACCTCTGATTAATACTGAGGAGATCGGCCAAGTTGATCTTGGCTGATTTAGTTATTACTAATATCTAAGGATTGTCCCATCATTGAGTGAACTGTCACTTGAATGAATACAAAAAGAACATAGGATCAAAAAACACAAAAAAAGATTAAAACACCCCCAGATGATTATACACACCAACTCTGAGACTGCACAACAGCAGGGTGAGGACAAATTCCCAGACCCTGCTGCACGGCAATCTCTCCTGGAAAACAGCTAAAAGGCTGAAAAAAGTCTGCAAAAGCATTTACTCTTAACAGCATTCACTCTTGCAGGTTGCAACCTACCTGACACACCCCAAAAAGAGTTATAACCATCAATTCCTAAAGGCATTACTTATCTTGATCTCAGTCCAGTATCTTTCCGTGGTATTTCATGCACAGCAAATGGAACATAGACAACATAAGTTTGTACACATATACACACCACACGCACCCACACACACACACACACACACACACACACACACACACACACACACACACACACACACACACATGCTCGCATACTTACAGTAAATCACTGCCACCAGCAAAAGTAATTTAGCACAACAGGAACAAAATTATAGCCTAATTTTAAAATCCAGTCACACTATAGATTGGAGTTTTGAGCATAACCGGGTTATTTTCTGTTTGAGATTTTGATTGTCAAGCAATTCATCTTGAGAGCAGAGTGAAGCATTACATTACAAAACTGGAGAAAGCCTTACCCTTCCTTTAACATTACTATGTAATATTTAATAAACATTTAGCATAGTGTTTCTGTGTTTTATTGCTGATTTCAAGATGTTATGGCTTGTTTAGTTTTTTTAATGATTCCCTTGTTTTGTCCTTTTGAAAGACACAACAACATTGTGTTTATATAATATTTCATGTGAGATATATGGATACAAAAGTAAGATAAAGTGAACCATCAAGGAAAAATTAGCTCAGCTAAATACTCAAGCTTTCTAGAATTCTTTACACCTTGTAGGATTGGTATGAAGCTCAGATGTTTGATTTTATTTTTTGTCATATCCTTCTTTCAGCAAGACATTAAAGATTTGTCATGTATACAGTATGATGAACCATGCTGAGATACAAAGCACCAATATCCACTCACTTATTTAAGAGTTCCTTTGGCCCAAGGACTAAACATGTATGCTGTACACACTTAATTGTTACTGTATAACTTCTGCGTTGGTATTAGTGTTTATAGTGGTGTTCAGGTACTTCAAGCCATAGGTATATCTAAGTAAACTAGTGCCCTATGACAGTCCCACAAACTAGATCCCTACCTCCTCAGAGAAGACCCCCCCCAAAAAAAAACAATTCTGTACTGGTATTTTGATACAGAAAACAAGTCTGTATTTTTGTTGCACCCCCACCTTTGTCCCACCCTTGCTACGCTACTGCTTCAAAAAACATATGCTGCTACAGATGGAGTGAATTTATCAAATCAGTTATGAATAAGTTTGCCAAGCACATGCACTTATGCAGAAACTATGTGGTTATGAAACATTATTTCTCATGCCTCTATTCATAGCAAAAACATATACCATGTTACATGGGGAATCTACATATCATTGCACCCCTTAAAACTAAGGTTCTGAACTTCAAAACAGGAAGGTTACTGGTTCCCAGTAATCAAGGTTTCACTGCATCAAGATTGCCTGCATTTTCTTTTTCTCCCTTAATTCTCTGCAGCTGACCATTAGCTGCTATAAATCCCTTCAACATTCACTGGGTCTACCGGACATGCTTTACCCTACCCTGGTCTCAATCTGACCAAAGTCCATGGCTATTGAAGCGATCATTGACACTGGTGCACCTTGCAGAAGCCTTACAAGCTACCCAATGACTGTTTCCATGAGGAGCATGCATGCTTCTGCAGAATGGGGTTTGTTAGGCTCTTAATGCTGCAATGGCAGAGATCCTAGGCAGTCTCCTTCTGGCCAGGATTTGTGAGTCAGTGTCACTCCCATCCTTTCCTTACAGGTCCCTCCAGTGCTCATGATGATAGTCAAACATGGGTCATTTAGGGCACAGTCAGGAATTTCTACTTATGTGTTACTGGACCTATGACTGTCAGTGTTTTGAATTGGCTTGTTTCTGCTTTGCAGAATCAGTGAAATGGGAGAAGTTAAGTTTTATGTTTGTTTTCTCCCTTCTCCCTCTTTGCCAAAATTTTGTGACCTCAAAGTAGGATTATACAGAGATTGGACTGTGGGAGGATTCCCATACATTGAAGGGTACAGGTGGGACTTCAAAAAATAATTGTTTTGATGTTGCATTACCCTGGAAGTGTCACTGACTTTAGCATGCAGTTTCAAGGATTCAGATGTCTTAGTTTAGATTAATCACGTTGATTAAGTGACACATGGTTATTCATAGTAAACCCATGTTACATATGCAGAAATATACTGCCATTAAAGGAAACAACATTATATCACTTAGGAAACTGATGTTGTTAGTGAGTTTGGGTAAACAAGTTGCCTTGTGCTCTTCCACCAAAGTATCTCTGACATCAACATGAAACAGCAGTCAGACAGAAAAAAATACTACTTTGCAATATATAAAATAGCATCAGCTTTATCTCAAACTTCATTACAGAAAAGTGGTAAAAGTTTGAATAAACAGCTTCCTTTGCAGTGTTAGAGATCATGCTTGAAGTAGAGAGTAATATTGCAATTTCTCAGCATATTTAAAATACTTCATCACAAAAAATAAAAAAATATCAAAATAATATTAATTCTGATAGGGAAATATTACCTTATTGCAGAAACAAAATAAATAACAAATACATCAATGAAAAAAACTGCTTAAGCTAACATCTGTTGTACAATTTATAAGCAACCAAATAATATTTTGTTGTATTTACAAATATTAAAAGGCAAACAGATTCATCTTCCACACTACTGTGACCACATGAAATGCAGATGATATGGAAAGACTGGAGAAAACACACACATATACATGCACACACACACACACACACACACACACACACACACACACACACACACACACACACACACACACACACACACACACACACACACACACATTTGCTGTATCCTCGGAGAATTATAGCTCTGGGCGTCTTAGCTACATTATCTAACTACACCAGATACTTGGAATTTGACCAAACTCTGGCTTTGACTTGCAATAAAGAATGGTTAATTTCAGATCAGTAACTACAACAAAAAAAAATTAGAAGTTTTATTATTGAATATATGTGAAACTACAGTGTACTTGACACATAAACACAACAGAGAGATAACTAAAATATTTAATCAACTGGCAAGCATAGTCATTCAACAGATTTATTCACATAAGATACATTTCTTTGGAGTAAAGAAAATGCCACACCATTTAAGGTCATGGCAATAGCATTATGAAAGAGTGGGTAGGCCAAGATGACTTGAATTTTGCAGTCTGCATCTGAAATAGAGCCATTTGCACTATATTGCCATATGTCACCCAGGTATCCATTTTCTGACTTGCACTTGAGATGAAATCATTAATACCCTTTCGAGCTCTTGCGTAAAGCCATCAGACAAGATATAATTACCCATGATGCTTCCTCACAAACCATCTTTGACTATTAACAACATTCAACAAACAGAACTAGGCAATCACACACTCAATTGTACAGGCATGCATATATGTGCACATACACACATATTGTAGCTTTCTCTGGAATCAGCCCGAGACAGGCTGGCCCAGATCTGTAGTGATTCATTGTCCTATACTGCACTACAGAGCAATGGAATATATGTGCAAATGTCCGCAGAATGAAATACAAATAAAACAGGGAAAAGAAATTGAGTTGTAATGATATACAAATGCATCCTAGGTGAACATAGTCAGAATTCCTAGTTGTATGTAAAAGAAATTTTTCAGTAATGTGCACCTCACTATGAAAAAGAAAAGCATGCTAAAATATCAGAGCTACAGATAATAAGCATGCTTGGAGCAGCAGCAGCAGTCATGCAGTAGTGTACCTTAGTTGTTAGCAGCACCATTTTCTGCCATTATGCATGATGCAAGAGGAGGGTCCACTGCCAATGAAAGTTACTGACAGCAGGTTTCCTGCTATAATTTAATTGACCAAGAGATCATTGCACATTTTAAAGCTGACTGGGCATTGGATGGCCTTTGGTTGATGTGTGTCTTTCACACATGGAATCAATATGTATGCACGGCCTTCCTGTATATTGGATTGTACGCACACACACACACATATATATATATATATATATATATATATATATGTGTGTGTGTGTGTGTGTGTGTGTGTGTGTGTGTCTATAGCTGTATCTATTTTACTAAACATAAAATGATGTAATACTGTCTAAAAATCTAACCATTTTATCATTGTTATATATCTGTAGCAAAGTATTTCTGACAAGGTCTACACTGAAAATGAAACTTCACAGTTGGCCGTTCCTGTTTAGTAAATGTAATGAGCAAATAAATGTATACACACATATGTATATAAAAAAATCAGTCTGGCTGCCTTTTAAGTTAGTGCTATAATGACTTATTTTGTTATGTGAGGTCACAACTGATGCAACCTGTTTTTTTTTTTGTGGACCAGGAGGCTGTGTATTTAGCCTATTGGAGGTGCCCATAATGGTGTTCTTCAACAAAGGAAGAATGGGAACAGTTCTGGGCTGCAGCTGAATGGTTGTTTGCCTATAAAATAAATGCTTCTTTTTTAGAAACCACTTAATTTTGGTTCTCTGTTTATTGTATTCTTTCATCACATTCTCCAGCTTAAAACTTGAAGAAATTGAGGAAATATTCCTTTGACTAAGTTCCTGAAACAGGAAGAGTCAAACATAGTTCTATCGCATTTATCTTCCTTCTGTAGCTCTTCTGGAAGATTTTTCAACACCTCTTAAAGAAACCACTGCACCCAAATCAGTTTATGCTGAAATGGTGGTAGGGTAGGTAGCATGCATGAATGAACAGTGACACTTCAGATTCTCATCTCCTTGTTTTCTGTAATCCGTTTGTCGACCTGGTAAATGGCTAGCCATCATCATGAGAGGTACTAGCATATTTGCTGGACAACAATGTTGTCTCAGTGAAGACCAGTTATGATTTGGGACTTAGTTTGAAATTGAGATCTTTTTCTAAGTAATGATCTTTGACTTTCATGGCTTGGCTGACATAAGGGTGTTTCAGTTGTAATTTCTATCACAGTTTTAGTTTTCTTCAGGCTCCTTTGGAGTTTTATGCTTTTGTACCTATATGGGATCAGAAACTGTCAGAGGATGTCTTTTCTCTTATGTGGCTCAAGCCTCATTTGTCTGAAACTTACCATAAACCTACCAACTCCCACTCTAATATCACCCACCCCATCCAACCACTACCTTTCTTTCCACCCCACTAACTATCTTGATTATAGCAAGCTCAGATGCTTATAAGCCTAGTACTTATACAGCAGGAACTTCTTATTGTAACATTTATTAATGTCTGTTAGATTCTAGTTGTCTACTGATGTACTATATTCTTCATCTGTAAATATGTTTGTAATTAATTGCAATGTTAAATTGTTAATCGCTATGTAATCCAATGTAACTACTGTCTGTTTATTTTAAATGTGGAGCTTTTCTCCCTGGGCCTCCACTGAAAATGGACCTACGTCCAGTCGGACACTCCCAGTCAACAAATGTAAATAAATAAATATTAAAAATAAATAAAATAAATAAACTATTTGCATTTTTTTTCTTCTATGAATAAAGACTTCTAAAGCTTTTATCTTTGATTTTATTGATGTGGACTTGAAACTCATACAGAGGTCATATTCACGAAGAATGCATTCCATCCAAGACATATGGAAAACTCAGGAAGAAAGCTTCATGTGACAGTCACCCTCATTTGTTGTCTTCAGTGGGGGAAGCATTTGAAATCAAGTTGCTATCAAACAAATATATGGGAAATTAAGAGAAATTTAATAAAGGATCATTTATTGAAAGCAGACAATAGAAAACTACCACAAATATATGCATCTGGCAATCACTAATGAGTCTAGCAGCAACACATATACAAAACTGTATTCAGCCATATCAGTGATGTAAGTAGACCTGAAGAGTGTTAGCTAATCATGGTGGTTTGAATTTGCTAGTTTAAGGATAAACTTATTAGTATTTCTGGAACCGGTCAATGTAGACTGCTGCATAAGGCCACAGATATTGCTAGGAAGTTTTTCACCAGCGATATTAAATCCTCTAATAGCGAGAAATACAGCAAATTCATCCAAAAATTTTTTTTCAAAGCAAGGCTGGCAATCTCTGTCTTACCAGCTTGGGTTCCCTTCAACACATCAAGGTGGCAATTTTGCAAATGAAAAAAAAAATGCCAGTGCAGCTGAACAAAAATCAGTGGATTGCATGTACCGGCTTTCTTTCAGTGTGAGACTGAAATACAGTGAAGACTGGGGAACTTTCCCTTTCCCAACTGTAGTGCAATCTTAGAGTTGGCCTCTCTCTCTCTCTCTTTATATATATATATGTATATATATATATATATATATATATATATATATATATATATATATATACATATATATATATATATATATATATATATATATATATATATATATATATATATATATATATATATATATATATATATATATATATATATATAAAATAAGCAGGAGGGTTGGGGGGCTGGTGGGGTGCAGGAAAGGTTTTCCCCAACAATAAAGTATTTTTTTAGTTTGAATCTTTGTCTTTCAATTTAAAGTGTATTCAAATCTTTGTGATTTTAACTGTTTTAGAGATATGACAGGATTTAGAAGCTTTGGTACTACAGATGTCTGTCATAGACTCATCAGTTCAGTGTATCGGAGCTGAATTCATTTTGGGTATTGTATTCAAGAAAATGTGATGTAAGGTGAAACAATGAAGTCACAAAGGGAGACTGGCTTTGAGAGAAAGCTAAGGATGATGAAAATATGGTATTGCACACCCACATCTGATGAAGTAACTTTAAATGAAAATGTATTGTTACAACGAATTGTGTCAACGTTAATGTTATAGCAGAATAAACTTGTTGGTTTGAATCTCCCTCCGTGGCTTCATTGTTTTGCCTTACATCACATTTTCTTGCATTTACTGGTGTTGTTGTGCTTTGGTCATCACTTTTGGTTATTGTATTCAAGAGCTTGTTCATCAAGTTGCCTATTATATTCACAGGATCATAGAGGTTACTAGGCTAACAGCCCCAGGGCCCTTACAAGCCTAGACAAATTCAATCCATGTTCAAGCAGACACTAAAATCAGCACTTATTGCCCCTGCCCAAGAGGGACACAGGTGAAACCACTGGGGTGAATTTCTAGTATCCCATCCAATCATCCGAATTACACTTAAATAAAGGCAATGAGGGGCTTGTTTAGCATGAATTGGAAGCTTGTTCCAAAGCAACCTTTGTGAGATAAATCTGTCTCTCCAGCAAGTTTAGTTGATGTCACATACCAGGTTAAGGTCCTTTGAGCCAGTGACCCATGTGCCATTTGACTTCTGAATCTGCAGCATTTCCATTAAAGCTTGAGCAGAGACTGCTCTGTATGCAAGGCATAGGTCACCTCTGGTCAGTCTGTATGACACAGAGTAAATTGACAATGATTTCAGTTTGTCCACATAATACAGATCTTGAAGACCCTAACTTTTCTTTGTAAAGAACCTTTATGGTCTCTCCAATTGCTGCAGGTATTTGGAAAGGAACATACCAAAGGGAGAGTTATACTCTATTATTGTCCTAATAGGGGAAGAGTACAAGAGGGTTATAACCTCTTTTTTTCTGGAGGCAAAGCCCTTACTTATGAGATGAGTAATGTAAAATTCCATTCTTACCACTGTGGAGACATGGTGATCAAAGTTAAGGTTGCTGTCAACCTATGTATCCAAATCTGTCACCACTGACTGTGTGCTTAAGTTATTGCTACTGATGTGGCAGTTTGCAGGAACATCCTACTTGCTGAAGGGGATGATAATGCATTTTTTTGCATTAAGTTTAAGACCATGACTTTGGTACCAGTCAATAGTCCAACATCTCTGGGTTTGACATAGCTTTGTATGTTAGTCTGAGCTCACTTCTGAGTAGGAGATATGCGATGGAGTAAAGCTGGAGTTTTCTGAGACGGTCTGCGTTGGGCATCTGTTTGAGGCCGGTAATCTTCTTTGTGAGGTATTTCTGCGGCCTTTCCAGTTGTTGTAGATGTCTTGTGAGGTACATACCAAAAGGGGCATTGTACTCTATAATGGGTCTAATGAGTGATGAGTAGAGGGGAACAATGACCTCTTTTTTTTCTGGATGAGAAACCTTTTGTGATGAGGTGTGCCACGTACAAGGATTTCCTGACTACTGTGGCGCTGTGATTATCAAAGGAGAGACTACTTTTTACCTGTGTCGCAAGGTCTCTTATCACACTTTCAGTGTTAAGTATACTACCGCCTATGTTGTAGTTCATGTGTACAGAGTTTTTACCAAAGGGGATGACAATGCACTTTTTGGCATTGAGCTTGAGGTCATGGCTTCGACACCAGGCATCTGTCTCAGTGAGGCCCTTTTGTTGGATGTCCACATCGTTAGAACTTTTGATTATGGCTCCTAGTTTGCAGTCATCTGTGAACTTCATTAGCCAAAGACCTTCTATGTTAGCCTGTACTTCAGAGAAGTAGATTCCAAACAGGAGAGGACCCAGGACTGAACTCTGTGGTACTCCACTTGTCACTGGTCTGAAGTTGGATTTGGAGTCTACTACTTTCACAGTGTGGGTTCTGTCAATGAGCCAGTTGGCAACCCATCTTGTGACATAGGGATTTATAGCTAGTATAGTGAGTTTATCTATAATTCCAGAGTGGGGGATGGTGTCAAAAGCCCTGGCAAGATCTAGATAGGCTGTGTGAACCACCTTACCCTTGTCTACAGCTTTGGTGACTGCTTCAAAGAAGTCTATCAGGTTTAGGAGACATGATCTGCCTTTTACAAACCCGAACTGGGTGGGATCCAGAGTTTGGAGATTACCAATATCTTTGTTTATAAGTTCCATGATGATAATTTCCATGGCCTTGCAGACCAGGCTTGTCAGGCTAATGTGGTGGTAGTTCCCGGGGTCCGTGGTGGCTCCCCCCTTCTGGAGTGGGATAACCGTTGCTGTGCGCCATTCAGCAGGCACAAAGCCTGAGGTGAGGCTATGATTGAACATGGTACTTAGGTGGGGTGCCAGTTCGTTATGTAGTTCATGTAGAATGCAGCCTGGGATGTTGTCTGGTCCCATGGATGCTGTGTTCTTGGCTTTGGAAAGTGTGTTTTTTACCTGTGCAGCCATGATTACAGGAACTTTGCATTCTTCCGGTATAGAGATGGGCTCTTTAGGGGGTGAGAGGGGGTAAAGTTAGCACTGA